>NC_077227.1:690635973-690913473 GCF_027887165.1 Monodelphis domestica | reverse complement strand
ACTAGTATGGCTGTTTTACAGATGAGGAAACTTGAAGGTCTAAAAGGCCAAAGAACTTGTAGTATTTGTCAGAGCTGGTATTTGAACATTCTGCCTCCTTCTAAACCCAACCTTGTAGAGTTGGACCTACATTGTTGAAGACTTTTTCAGTAGCTTCATCTATCACTAGCTCAAGAATCTAACATGTCTTCGAATTACTGAATCACAGAATTTGGGGAGATTCATTTTTCAATGAAGACACTGGCACAAGTGTTATTGCCTTTCCTTCAATCAACATCAAGCTCAGTAAGTGCTAGGGAAGAGCACAAAGATAAACAAAGCCTGACTCTTGACCTCTAATAAACAATTTGACTTGGGAAATGAGTTATTTAATCAATGGTCCAACAAATATTCATTAAGTATTTGTTATGTATCATACTAAGTTCTTTGGATACAAGTATGGAATGTGAAATAATGACTTCTCTTAAATAGTTAACATTCCTTTGTTGAAATACTTTCTACAGGGAAGATAGTTCTATAGTTGGCCAAATAATGAGCAAAGATAGTATTTCTAGCATGTCATTTTACCTTTAATGAAAAATATCTATCAAATCAAATTTTCTTAAATTTTCATGTATGTCCTTGGCAGTCTGGCAAAATCCATGGATCTTTTCTCAGAATCACATTTATAAATAATACAAATAATTATAAATAATATTTTTTAAATGGAAGGAATTATACATTTTACTTAGAGGTTAGTAAACATGGTATATTTTTTCCCATCCAAATTTGTGAATCCCCTTAAATCATGGATCCCAAATCAAGCAGCCTATATTTAATTGGAGAGTATCTTTATGTGTTGTGGAAAGAAAAAAAGACTTAAGACCTCATTTATGGCAGCATTGCCTCCACTGATACAGACCCTAGCCCACTTGTGTCTTAGTAGATCAGAAGACTGCAGACTCAGGAGTAAGAAAGGACCTTGAAAGTTACTGAATCACATCCAATCATTTTAAATATACAGAAATTAAAGCTAAAATAGTTAAGTGACTTGTTCTAGGTCATATAGCTTCAAAGTATCTGGGACAAGTGGTGAATTCAGGCATTGCACACTTGAAGCCTAGCTTCCTGTCAAGTGTACAATCCAGCTGTCTTGGTCTCTGTGAACTGCTAGAGAGAAGTCCATTTGAAAATTTTATTGAGTTTTAGTGGATGACAAGATCAGTATCAGTCAGACAAAAAACGCTCATGTCATCTTACGTTTGAATCTAGACGGCCTCTGACAGGACCTTCTACCTCAAAGATTCAATAATTCTAGGATCCTTCAGGCAATGAGGAACCATTATTGATTCTTAACCAAGGCAGCAACATGATGAAATCACTGTTCTGGAAAAATTATTCTGGTAGATTTTTGCTTAAGCAAATGACTCCCCAAAGGCAATTTCTTTCTCCAGGTAGAAATATAAAACATAGGCACAATTTAGGAAGAAAGAGTGACTAGAGAAGATTAATTTCACAAAGCCATAGGATTTCAGAATTGAAGAAAACTCAAAAATAACCTTATCCAACCCATATCTAAAGGGAAATCCCAACAATAATACTTCAAAAAGTGGTCATTTAAGTGACGACTTTTCATCAGGTGTTTGAGTTCACTTTGGTATAGTGGAGATGGTAAGATATTTTTTTATTTATTTGTTTACCCTCATTTCTCTATCTATGAATCTTTGACTAATCATTCCTTGTTCTTCCCTTTTGGAAAGAATTAGAAATTATATGACAACCATTCAAACACTCAAAGAAAATAATCATATTTTATTTAAGCCATCTCTTCAGTAGTCTATCTACTCCCAGTTCCTTAAAACGATCTTTGCCTTATTAGCTTTTAATACCTTTGCTGTCCTGGTCTCTCTCTTCTAGAAATAATTCAATATCCTAGCTAAAATTTCATACATAGAATAATGAAATATCATTTTCCAAACGTGTTCTGATTTAAATACCATCCTCCCCCCCCCCCTTTTTCCAGGACACTATATTTATTTTATTATCACCTTAGATATTATTTGCTCCTATTTGTCTCCCCAACTGCCATGTTGACCCAGATAGACTTGTGATCTACTAAAACCCCTATGTCTTTTCCCCCCAACAAAACCTGCTCATCCAATCATCTTATCCCTGTGCATTCATTTAGTATAGCTATAGTTGTAACATTCCTGAGTAAGAACTGGAATCCAAACCCAGGATTCCTGGTTCCTAGCACCTTAATGGAGGCAGGACAGCATTTATGATCCTTTGGAAAATTAAAGTCACTGAGCCATGAGGGTCACCTCACTTGATAACCCCTGGTTTTAAGAGATTATTTAAAAGTATCCCTAAGGATCCAAGTGTAATTTTGTTCAACCTTTATTTAAAAATCCACCTCTACTACTACCAATTTTTTACTGGTCCCTTAGGTGATAATTTAAGACAGATTTCTCTGTAATGGTTTTATAACAATTTAAGTCTCAAGCTCATTCATCTCATTTTATTTCCCACATCTGTAAAAGGAGTCTGAGATTAGATTGCCAGGGATAAGAGGGGAAATCAGGTAAGTGGCAGAAAGAGAAAAATTCTCTCTATGAGTCTCCCTTTGCTTCTATCCTGTTGAGACCAATGGAACCACAGACTATATTCTACCTCCTGAGAAAATGTACAAAGAATGTAGAAATGATAGATTTTTGATCAATTCAACTCTCTAGGCCTCAGTTTTTTTCACCTTTCTGGTACCCTTGCATTCAAATAAATACAAGTTCAGAGGTGACTATCAATTTAATGCTAGACAGCATCTAATTTATCAAGTAGAATTCTTTCCCCCACCTTATCCCCACCTCACAATTGGGGAAAAACAAGGCCCACAAACTAAGTGATTTGTCCAAGGTCACTCACTGAATTAGACATAGCAATAAAATTAGAATTCAGGTTTCCTGATTCTATTCAATATACTTATATAAGAATATGAAATTTGACAAGAATTTATTGATTCTTTTTTAATTCAATTCAGCAAGCATTTATTAAGCATCTACCATATTCAAGGCCTTTTTCAAGACACTGATAGATGTTTGCAGCAAGTTATATATCAATAAACACAGAATTAACTCAAAAACACACATACAACACACATAAACTTAATACCAAATTTAAAGAAATATACACACATATGAAAATAAACTTAGAAGCTTTTGATTCTGGAAAATATATTAGAATAAAGACTGTTTTCTCTGGGATGAGAATTCCAGATAGAGAAGAGGCATTAGAATCATAGAACTTTAGAATATAGTATACATGAAATATTTATCCTGAAGAGATTTTAGAATATGACTGAAAGTTGGAAAGGCAGAATTCATTTAATCAAATCCTTAGTTTATAGATGAAAAAGCCCTGTTTTAAGAAATATTTTTCTAGGCTTTTAATATCTGACTCAATATTTATATTCATGACTAGTTTGTTTCTGTGTATATGCAACTCTCCCTAGTAACAAGATGGCATGTGAAATGGGGCTAGAATATCAAATTCTAGAATTCATAGGATGAAGATTAATTTCAGATCCTCTCCTTATTAGCTATGTGACCTCAAATAAGTCATCTAAACTCACTTGGTCTTCATTTCATCTTTTGCAAAATGAACATATGGAATAGAAGACCATACTAAGGCATCTTCCAACTCTAAATCAATGCCTCTATATAATCATATATATATATATATATATATGTTTGTACATGTATGCATGTATGCAAATAAAACAACATATCTAATACACATGTATATGTCTATAAGTGTAGGAGAATTGTATATGAGATGTCATTTGGTCAAACCTCTACTTGAAAGATAAATTCCTTCTGAAATATCTTTGATAAGATGTCTTAGTGGCTTTTCTTAAACTCCTCTATTCATAGGGAATGTGCTACTTCCAACAGTGTGCTGGTAAATGTTTGACAATTCAACTTCCAAAAATATTTTAAAATGTATGCACACATTAGTAAAACAATTAAAATTTCTGATTTTTCTGATATTTGAGGTGTAAATGTCCACACTGGAAATTTAACAATGGGCTCTGAGAAAGTTAATTAAAATTAAAAACATACTCTTGGTTACCTCCCTGGATAATGATTTTTTGGAGTACTTTTATTTTAGGAAGGTATTATATTAATGTAACCCCAGTAATAAAGCCCATTGAGATAGGACTGCCCTTATTGGTGGAGATGAAGGTTTTGCCCTGTATGAAGGTCAGAGCAGAGTTTTTGTAGAGAGTTTTAGTTCTCATCTATTTCCCTTTGGGAACTCATCATCTGCTATTCACTTTGTGCGTTCATTGTTGAACTTGTATTAAATAGAAAAGAGGTTAAGCCTTGTATTCACATCTTGGGGTTCTCCTTCCCCCAAATGATAAAATGATAGAAAATTTAAATGGAATTCAATTATATCCCCTTAGAGGAACAGTGTTTAAGAGAGCAGAAAGATATAATTCTAGACTGATATTCCCTTTTCCTCTGAGAGAGTATGGCCATAACCTTCTCCTTCTCAGCCTGGAAGGAAGAGAAGTCTACTTTGGAGAAGCATTGTGGAAAAAGAGATTTGAGATGTCTATTTTGCCTTCCTTCAATCCACACAATTAAACAATTAACTTGGAATCTGACTCTTTACAAATTTCAGTTATTGTTTCTAATTCTGTCTTCTGGCCTTCCTCAAAATAAAACTAGTCTCTCTGTCACATGATAGCTCTTCAAATATTTCAGAAAAATTATGATATCCAATTCTCCAGTTTAAACATCCATTAATCAACAAGAATTAATAAGTGGCTACTACGTATAAGAAGCTTTGTTAGGAGTTGGAGATACAAAGACAAAGAATGAAATAATCCCTGTTCTTAAGAAATGTATTATAGCTTTGAATGTCTTTATCATTTTCACCATTTTCCTTTGAATCTGTTCTTTTTTTTATTAAGACCTTCTTAAATAAGATATTTGCTTGCAATACTCTAGAACAGGGAAGAAGAGAGTGACAAGATCACCAGTCTTAATTGAGAACTCATGTTTCCATTAATACAACCAAACATCCCCTTAGCTCTTTTTGTTTCCAGTTATGATTACATAAAACTAACTTGTTAAACACCTAATTCATGAAGAGTCTTATGCTGTATGTCTCTCATAACACCAAAGTGAGGGCAACAAGATGGAATTCTGGACTTGGAATCAGGAAGACTTGATTTCAAATCTGGCTTAAGACACTGACAAGTTTTGAAACTCTGGGCAAATTGCATCATCCACCAGAGAAAGAAATAGTAAAACACTCCAGTATCTTTGCTAAGAAAATCCAGTGGACAGTTTGGTCCATGGGGTCACAAAAAGTCAGAAACAACTAAACAAGTGAACAGCAATACCAAGATGAAGAGTACAAGTCTTCATGGAAGACTCTACTTAGTAGTGGGGAACAGCCAGATACCTATAAGGACCATACAGATTAGAACATATGGAAGTAAGAATTACATAAAGTACCATGAGTTCAGATGAGAGAGGGATGATGTTTAAATGAGGTTTAATACATCCTTATTATGCTTCTCTCTCCTTTGTATAATGGCAGCAAAAGAATATCCTCTCTCTACATATGACAGCAGACTTGTATGCAGCCCAGAGAATATCTTCTTTTTTCTTGGTGGGTATTTTATTTGCCTAATAGATCATACATTTCTTGAGGATAAGGTTTTCTTCTTTTTTGTCCTTGTATTACTATCACCTAACATAGAATATAGCAAAAGTAAGCAACTGATAATTGCTTGCTAAACTAAATTTAATTGGTAGTGTGTATTTTAGTAGTAAATAGTACTGATTTATTTATTAGCTTCATTATCTCTCTTGGTGATGTATATATTTAAGTTTCAAATATATGTATATAAATATATATATATATATGTATGTATGTATATATACTGAACTGGGTCTCATTATCTGCAGAGAGGCAGCATCCCTCCAGAACACTTAGAATTAGGTCATTGGGTCCTTTTGTTTATTCCTTTCAAAATTCCTCCAAAAGGATGGCTTTTGTGTCTGTTCTTCAGAGTCTCTGGAATTAGTTGCTTTGTGATACAGAAGCTCTGGAGAGATAAAGCTCCAATTTCTTTTCACTACCCATGTACTAACTAACCCATGTCACCCTTGCCCTACTCCATAGGTTCCATCCTTTGTTCTTGTCCAAATTCCATGTATTCTATGCCCAACCCAGTTGAATGTGTCCACAGATAAATCTTCTGTGCCACACTCTATCAAAAACATCTCAGAAGTCTAGGTGAATTATGCCCCACTCCTAGAGTTTTGTCTACTAATTTTTTAATGTACATTAAAAATTAACAAAAATTTGTGAAGCATATTATTTCACTTATGAATCCATCTATCTGGAAATTATTATTTTTTCAGCCTCATTTTCTACCTACGTTGCAACAATTTCTGAGGTGGCTTTTGACAGCTGTTGTATATCTGTAAAGGTATGATGCTTGTAGGATTCAGATATTCTATATTCTAAAGACCTTTTGCAGCAATATCATTTTATATTCCAAGGTCTCCTACATAAGGAGATGAGCTACATGCTATTCACAGAATCACAATACATAACATGTTATGCAATTTAAATTTTCACATATAATAATTTGAGGTTTACAAAGTGTTTAATAAATATTAACTCTTATCCTCACTGTAGCCTTGAGAATTACTTTACATTATTATCCCCATTTTTTTAATGAGAAAAAAGAGTCAGGCTTAATTGACATGCATAGAATTATATCTATCTGAGTTGGGATTTGAACTCAGATATTTCCTGACTTCAGCTATTTCTCCCTTGATAGTTGTGACAATTATCCTCCTATGATATCCTTATTAATTGGACACTTAACTTCTCCTCCAAGACCTTTATGACAGAGAATCTTCTTCCTCAATAGGATTCTGCTTTTGGATAGCTCTCATTAATTAACTAAAGTTAATTAAACAAATATACACTAAATACTTGATTATGTAGAAAGCAATTTGGATTAGGTATTTTTTACTAGTCCTCATCTCACATGGGGCTGGTCTGGAGTCAAGGAGATGCTGAGCTCAAGTCTGTCCTCAGACATAAACTAGACAAGAGACTCTGGGCAAGTCATTTAACCTCTACATCACAGTCTCTTCAGCTGTAAAATTAAATCATAATAGAACCTTCGTGGGTGAATATAAAATGCAATTATTTGTGTGTGTGTGTGTGTTTTGTGTGTATGCACAGTGCCTAGAACATAGTAGAATCTTATTTTTTTCTTTTTTCCCTTAGATTTAATCAGTATGGTCCTAATATATTTTGCTTTCTACCTCTTTGCTTCAGAGTCCTTATCTGTAAAATGGGAATAATAATAGTACTTATTCCTTAGAGATGTAATGATAAAATGAAAGATGGGATTGTAAATGCTCTAACAAATTTTGCACTATATAAATGTTAGTTATTTGTAGTATTTTATGGAGTCTAACTTCTTCATTTTTCATAGAAGTGTTGAGGCTCAGAGTTGAAGGACCTTCTGATAGTTACTCATTTAGTCAGTGGCAGATTTGGGTCTCACATTTAGGTTCCTTCCTCCTCCTGGGTCATTCTTTCAACAATTGGCCATAACCATGTTGAAGGGTGGATCCATGAGGGCACAGTTAAGATTAGGAATGTACAAGGCAAGGCTAGAAGGCCCTATTACTGAGCCATTTTCTTTGGTGTACGGAATTGTTCTCAGTCAGAAATTATGGGCCCCTGACATAAAGCTTGGTTCCTTTAAATAGTCCAAAGCATTTGTTTTAGAAGAAAAAATGTACAAAACTGGGAATTTGGCAGAGCCTGGGGGTCTGGGAGAGAGGGACTCTAGAGGTCATCCAGGTTCACTAGGCCAAGCCTTCTCAAGTTGGATGTCCAGATGTGGTCCATTTTTATTCTTCCCAACAGTAGTTTCAGTTTTCTATGTCCCATTAGTGTCCATTTATTCTTTGGCTTATTTATCAATTTATTTTCTTTGTGCTATGCTCATATTTATCACAGAAAGGCCCCCATGCATTTCCAGATGCATTAAGTTATTAACTCCATCCATTTCTTTTCTGTCTTTACCTGAGCTAATATTACTTCATCTATTCCTTGCCATGAAAATGGACTCGCCTGAAATCCAACCTCTGCGGCTCCAATCTTCCCTTCCTGCCTGCCTAGAGCTTTTATTTTAGGTCTAATTACAAGCATAATGAAGTTGTGGCCATAATTTTCCCAGGTTTTCTTTTTGATGTCTCCAGTCATAACCCCTCTGGACACCACGTCCGATGCATTTCTCACTTTGATGCTTGAAGAAAATATTAAATGAAGAAGCTGCCCGGCAGGCTCTCCACAGACAAATATGTTCCCTTGCTCATTTTCTTCCCTTTATATAGTCTGTTCCTGGCTCCTTTCCCTGCCTCTCTTAGGCAACAGGAGGATGTGAATGGATCTCTGGCTAGGACTTTGGCCCTCCTGCCTTTCTGCTTTTGCCACAAGTGGTTCTCAATATCTGGAATATAGTCTCTCTCCCCCCCCCCCCTGCTCTGTGGAGAGGGATCCCTGCATGACTTCAAAGCACTACTAAAGAGCTACAATATAAGTGATCTTTCCTGATCCCTCCAGCTGTTCATTCTCTCTCTCTCTCTCTCTCTCTCTCTCTCTCTCTCTCTCTCTCTCTGTCTCTCTCTGTCTCTCTCTCTCTCTGTCTCTGTCTCTGTCTCTGTCTCTGTCTCTGTCTCTGTCTCTGTCTCTGTCTCTCTGTCTCTCTCTCTCTCTCTCTCTCTCTCTGTCTGTCTCTCTGTCTCTCTCTGTCTCTCTCTGTCTCTCTGTCTCTCTGTCTCTGTCTCTGTCTCTCTCTGTCTCTCTCTCTCTCTCTCTCTCTCTCTCTCTCTCTCTCTCTCTCTCTCTCTCTCTCTCTCTCTTTCTCTCTCTCTCTCTCCCTTTTCCCATTTCTGTCTTTCTCTCTCTCCCCTCTGTCAAACTATCTCTATTTCTCTGCCACTTGGTTCTCGGTCTCTGTGTCTCTCTGCATCTTTCTGTACAACCCTGTCTTTTTCTCTTAGTATCTAACTCCCCTCTTCATTTCCCTTTTCCTCTGTCTATCTGACTTTGTCTCCATGTCGGTCTATCTCTCTGTCTCTAGCATCCTCTCTATTTCTGTCTGTCTCCTCTGTCTCCCTTTCTCTTTCTCTCTGTTTCCTTCTCTGTCTGTCTTTCTATCTCTGTCAGTCTCTGTGTCTTTGTCTTTATCTCTCTGTCTTTTTCTCTCACTCTGTCTCTGTCTGTGTCTCTGGTATTCCCACCATAGAATATACTTTTCTTGAGGACAAATACTACTTTACTTTAGTATTCAGGGTGTCTAGCAAAATGTCTTACCTCTGACGAATTCTTGATAAATGTTTGTGTTGAAGTGAATTGTAATGAATTAAAACCCATTAAAAAAATAATGTCCTAAAGACTGTCTCTCACAAAGTCTTCCTTCAATCTTCCTATTCCATCAGTGGCAAGTTCCACCCCCGTCAAAAGGGCCCAGCATCACTCTAGTGTATATGTGTGCATTTAGATCCATGCTACTACTCTTTGTGGCTGTTATCCAGCTAAGTGGCCACAGGCTCTCAGCAAACCTGACAAATAAGTGGAAGGAACATTTCCACTGATGGAATCACAATACTTTCAAATATTAAAATATACTGAAAACAATCCCAAAGGTAATTGGCACTGGATTTGGAGTATGAGGATGTTGGCTCTGATACCTTCTCTACCACTGAGGGCTAGCTGTCTTGCCAATTCATTCTCCTCTCTGGGCATTCATTTCCTCATATTTAAATGAAGGAATTGGATTTGAAAACTTCTAGGATTCTAGGATTCTAATCCTATGTCCAATTCTTAGCGTAGGAGAATATGGATAAGAACCCAAATTCCTCATAGGTTTTAAGATCCATTCTAGCATGAAATTTCTGCATTCCAACATTCTTCAGACACCTTCTGATCACACATTCTGTAATTCTAAGGAGATTTGGATTCATGGAATATTTCTAGCACTGGACCTAACTTTTAAAGATTCTTTAAACATTTAAAAGCTTATATTAAGACACAGACTCACCCGCTGATGCTAATGAGGTAACTTAATGAAGTTGTTAGCCAATTATATAATTTGCATTTCATATTGGGGCTCTGGGACATTAAGTTAAAAATATGCATGTTAGTGACCCAGGTGACTCCACTTTTTTTTTTACTTGACCATTTTGAGTTTGAAAAATTGGCATGAAAATTGTTTTCTGACACATCTTTTGAACCTTTAAATTATGTATCTATGACTAATAGCAATGTCTCAGGATGTTCCCACTGAGAGGAAATCTACTTTCAAAATCTGTCCTTTGTTTTAAAATTCTATTTCCCAAGGAGTGTTCTCTTTGGCCCCTGAGGGCCACCCGAATCTATCTCTGAATATATACCAAAAAAAAAAAAAAATCATGTCCATGTCCTCCAAATATATACTTTTGAAGCCTTGAATTTTGTAAAGTTCTTACGGAAGTCCAGTCTTGTTGAACAAAAGCACAGCCACAGAATATACTGAAAATTTTGCTATGGCAGTTCCTGGAGGATGCAGAGCCTGAGCCATGGGTATATTTAAAATGCAAAAAGAGGCAAAGGGGAAGGCAATAAGCATTTGTATAGTACCTCCTATGTGCCAGGCAGGGCAGCGAGGTGCACAATAGGTAGAGTTGTGTGATCCAGGGCAAGTCATTTAATCTTTTTTGCCTCAGTTTCCTCATTTTTAAAATGGCAAACCAGTCTCTTTTCCAAGAAAATCTCAAATAGTCATAAAGAGTTGGACACAACTAAATAAATAGCTGAAAAAATATGGTAGACACTTTGCTAAGCACGTTTTACAATTATATCATTTGTTCCTCTGGGCAACCTTAAGAGGGGGAACTATTATTATCCCCATTTTACAGTTGAGAGAACTGAGACAAGTAGTGGCTATGTGATTTGCCTGGTATTAAACAACTTCTAAATGTCTGATGTCAGATTTGAACTTGAGTTTTTCTGACTTCGTAGAGGCAACTAAGGTCACTTAACCTCTCTTTGCCTTAATCCACAGGAGAAGAAAATAGCAAACCATTCTTATTTATTTGCCAAGAAAACCCCATGGATTTTATGGAGAGTCAAACATGACCAAACAACTGACCAACTTTATGACTCCAGACTCATGGTTCTAACCATTGCACTACCAGCTACCTTAATGTGCCTGAGGAAACAATTTTAGTCATTCTTTCTCACCCAAGGCATCATGAAACAAGATGGTTCAGTGGAAAGAACTCTGATTTATAAAATTAGACACGTGAGTTCTACTTTCCACTTTAGTACTAACTTGTTGGACCTCAGTTTTCCTTAACATAAAAAAGACCCATAATTTTTATCAGTTATACTCTTCCTCAATTAATCAAATTAAAATTTCTCTGTACTTTATGAAACCAGTCTTGATCCTGAGATCCCATTACTTTGGATAAAACTCAAAGAAATCCAAGACAGAAAGAAAGGCCCCATGTCAACCAAAATACTCATGGATCCATTTTTATAGCAGAGAATAAATGGAAACAAAGTAGACATCCATCAGCTAAGGAATGACTAAACAAAATGGGCAAAGAAAAGAAGTGGAATATTGTGAAAATGTAATAAACAATGAATATGATCAGTTTTGGGAAACAAGAGAATACTTCTATGAAAATGCAATGTAAAGTAAGCAGAATTGAGAAAATACACAGGACAATGAGGAAATACAATGTAAATGGAAAAAATCAATAACAATTAGAATAGAATATGTTTTTAAGTGACCAAATTTAGTCCCCTAAAAATACAGCAGCAAATTATGTCTGTATAAATAGAGATTTTGAACCTTTGACTTCATTCCCAGAAGTCCTTAATATTTCCCAAAATTCTTTATAATCTCTCCTATGTCTTCATGTTGGCGGTATCATGTTATTGGTATTTAACTGGTGGTAACTCCTCCCACGTCGCTCTTTGGGCATTATACAGCAATCAGTAGTAATGGTGGTGAGTGGGGATTTTAAAAATGGCTTACCAGCCAAGGGCACATGGTTTTTATTTTGTATCCTCTTTATTCCTTAATTTCTAATGATCATTTAATAAACCTCATAAAATATAATATTTTTATTATTAGAGATATAATTTTAAATTTTACATGTCTCTCCTTTTTCAAAGAGCTAGGACTATGTGGATTTTAAAGTGCAGATGCTGTCACACTCAATTGTTGTGCTGTTTAGCTTTAATTAAATGATTTTATTTTCTCTTTAAAATAAGCTTTATTTTTTAATAAGAGGTCATTCTTTGGGGAAGAAGAGGAAAAGGGTATATTTGGAAATGGAGGTAATTTGAAAACAAATATATAATTCTTTTTTTTTAATTTTAAAAAAGAAGATTGCCTTAATGAACTTCCATGGTCATAAAAATTCCTCATGTGGTAGCCACAGCAACTCATGAAGATAATCTAATAAGGTCTGGATGTATTTGCTCTCTGTATCACTGAAAAGGGAGTTCCCTCAGCTGATAAAATCACAGCTCTTATTTTAAGTATTAACATAAGTAAATTTCATTTTATTATTTTTAGCTCAACATTCCAGCCTATCAAAATCTTTTTAGATCTCAATTCCCATATTCAATCCATTAGCTATCCATCACCACTTCCTGTATCCTGTTCAAATGATAATTACATCACTCATGTCCCCATTGAAGTGATTAAAAAAATGTAGGATAGGAAAGGGACAAGGAAGCCAGGCCCAAGGAAATGTCTACATGGATGAGTAAAGTATCCAAATATAAGCAGAAATAAAGTAAATAATAAATGAAGTAGTTAAGTAAAACAAACTACTTTAATGAATTAAAGGATATTTTTAAGTTATAGAAACACGGAAAATGAAGCATCATTATCCCAAATGAGTGACAAGAAGTCTAATACTATCCCTAACCTCCCTCCTCTGAAGTCAGACATTAATGTTATCCAATAATACACCAAATGTCTGTGAGTTGTAACAGATTGAATTAGATAGGAAATTTGTCATGACTGGTATATATATTTTTGGTAATGCTTAATTACATTGGTTGCATTGATTCAAAGAGAATTCACCAAATAGAGCTAGAATTTCTATTTATTTATATTATATATATATATAATATATAATTATATATATATTATATATAATTTATATATAATATATAATTTATAATATATATATATTATATTATAACCAACTAGAATTTCTATTTATTTTTCCATGGGATGACTTTAGGTTTCTTTCAAAATATAAACCTTAGAGATTCATATTTTGAAATTAGGGTTGTGGTACACATATATGACCTCTTTATATACCATAATGATTTATAAGAGGAAGATTATATATAAATACATATATATGTATATGTATACACATATATTGCCATCCATGCCTATAAGGATGCGGGGATGTAGTTAGGTGGTTCAGTGGATAAAGAGTTGGGTCTGAAGTCAAAGAGGCTCATTTTCCTCAGTCCAAATGTGGACTTGGACACTTACTATCTGTGCAATCCTGAGTGAGTCATTTAACTGTTTGCCTCAGTTTTCTCATCTGGAAAATGGGCCCCAAGAAGAAAATGGCAAACCATGCCAAGAAAATCCTGAAAGGGGTCTCTAAGAGTCAGACATGACTGAAAACAACTGAAAAGCAACATCAATACTGGTGTTAGAAAACAAAATTAATGTGTGGCTAGATTACCTTTATTGGAGTTTAAGTGGAGTTCTTGCACCAGGTTCAGAGTAATTTTTATATAGTTTATTTTTGACCTTTATGTCAAGGTACCATTTCCTTTAGGGACAGGGTTGACACATATCAGCGATTACTGGCAATTAACTGGCCTGGAGGGAGTGAACACACTAGAGAGGCAAAGACATGTCTAATCTGAAATGTAAAAGGGTAACCGAAATGTCATGCTGCATGCAAACTAAACAGTTCACCAGTGTTAATATATCCAGGGCAAGAGCCATGATCCTAATGGGAATGGGCAAAAGAATGGAATAAGAAAGGAGTTGACTTGTTACTCCTCAAGTGGACAGAGAGCAACAGGTCAGTAAGTAACAACCTCATTCCAAAACCTACACTGGAAGACATTCTTTTGACAGAGAGGGTTATTAGCGTCTCCTCTCCCTCTTCCTATGTATCATAATTTCACTTGGACTAAACATTCATCTAGAGGGCTTTAGGTGTCATTAGGGAGAAGACTTAAATGGGGGAGATGTTAGTATCCTAAGATTTAAAGTGTTACATATTTCAGTAAATTTAATTCAATATCCCTATTCTTGGAAAGGAAACTGAGACCTAGAAAGAGAAGAGAATTTGGCCAGAGCCATGGGATTAGTAAATGACAAAAATGAGACTAGAACTAAAATGTTCAACACAAATCCAATGGTTTTTGCTTCTTTTTTCCATTACACCATATACTTCCTCATACTTGAAAGCATGACTTTTATCTAATCTGTCAAAGTTTTTTTTTTCTTTTTTCCCATGATCATTCTTATTATTCTTTCCAATCCCATGTCCAATTTCTCAGAGTGAAATAATAGAAGGGAAATGTCCTGATTACTCACAAAATGCCTCACCCAAACTAAGCCAATCTGTAGCAGGGACATAGATACTAGCTTTGAAGGGATGGGATTATCTTATAGACAGGCCTCCACAAAATCCAAACCTAAATTCTCATTTTTACTTTTCGGTATATTTCACCTTGCTCTGACTTTAGGGTCTTCCGCATTGTGTAGTCTTCTCTGCATCCCACACCCTCTTGGAAATAGAACCGAGTTATTAGATCTCTAGAAACTTGAATTTTATGATAGCTTTTGAATTGTCAAAATTTTTTTCTTGTTCTCCACATTTGCTAATGCCATCCCATTTAATATTAATTTCAATTAACTTTGCATATTTCTTCAGGATATATATATATATATATATATATACATTTTCCCTTTTAGAATATAAGCTCATTAAGGGCAGAGATGGTTTCCATTCTGTTTATGTACCTTCAGTGTCTAGAACTTTGAAAAAAATTAATAAATATTTACTTGTTGATTAAAAATAAACCAATTAGATGCTAATTAATCACTTGCAAGGTGAAGATCCCATATTAGACCCTAGAGGAGTTATAAAAATCAATGTAATGTCTTTTTTCCTCACCCAGGTTAATAATCTATTGGAGAGACAGAATATACAAAACATTCCAAGAACATTAGTAGTACAAGATCACATATGATTGTGACACTAGTCTCCTGGATGTTCCATGAACAAGATACTCCATTTCTGCTCTGGGCATTTTCTCTGGCTGTCTCCTATGCCTGGAGAGCTCCTTTCCTACATTCTATTAACCTCCCTGGCTTCCTTTAAAAATTAATCTTTAACATAAAATTTTACTTAATTCATCCTAATTCCACGTCCCTTCCTCTTTATCCTGTATATGAACTGCTTTGTATATATTTGTGTGCTGTTTCACTCATTAGATTGTAAACTTCTTGAGGTTTTATGCTTCTTTTTGTATCTTCAACACTTAGCAGACTGCCTAGAACATAGTAGAAGCTTAATAAAATTAAATGAGTGATCAAGAGTAATACAGGGACAGGAAGTGGTACACACACATATATATCTTAACAGCTCTAGGAACAATGAGACTTTTTTCCAGATAGATGCTTTACTTGACCCCAGAGCAGTAGAAAAACCTGAATTTGGAGCTTGAAGACTTGAATTCTAATCCTTGACTAGCTTTTTTCTCATTTTGTGACCTTGGCTACATCATTAACCTCTAAAAGTCCTACTTGACTTATAAAGAAATATGAAGGGGTTGAACTAGATCATTCTTTTAAAAAAACACAGAAAAGCCCTCATTTTCTGTCTTAGAACAGATATTAAATGTTGGTTCCAAAGCAGAAGAATAGTAAGGTCTAGGCAATTGGAGTCGAGTACCTTGCCCAGGGTCATACCTCTAGAAAGTGTCTGAGGTCAGATTTGAATCAAGGTTCTCCTGTCTCCTGGCTCAGCTTTCTATCCACTGAGCCATCTAACTACCTTGGACTAGATTATTCTTAAACTCTCCACCAAGACTAATTAATGTATTATGATCCCATAAGGACAAGCCAAGTTTGTATCTATAAATAGTGATTTCCTTTTATCTCATCTCTCTCCCTTTACCCTGAAGATCAGACCTTCATATTTTTTATTCCGTTCAATATTATAGTCAAACATGTCAGAAAAACAATGGTGACACATGGTATAGGAATGTGATTTAAAGCTGTCCTAGTTGAAGCCTAATTGACAGAGCAGAGGAGTAGATAGACTTAGTCTCCTCTTCTCTGGTCAGACCCTTTTGGGAATACTGTGCTCATTTCCCAGGAATACCATGGAAGGGTGGCTGCCATCATTAGGGAACGTGGGACCATGAGGGGTATATTTGGGAAAAGATCTGGGGATGTTCAACCTGCAAAGAGACTTAAAAGAAACATGGCACTCATCTTCAAATATTTGAGCAAAATTCTTTTTAGAGAGGAAATGTCTCTTGCTTTATCATGTCCTAGATCAAGAGAGGGAATATCCTTTTTGTCTACTGTCTATCAGACTGAAAGAGGGCAAGCCCAGAGATTTCAGAGAAGACAGATCTTTCCCAAGATTGATAATGACAAATAATGATCCCCAAAGGATCAATTCTCAAACCATGTTTATAGCAAAAACAAACAAACAAACAAAATCTGCTTTTGGTTTATATTACTATGGATTTTTTTGCACCTTTTGTGTCATGATAACTATAAATTGAGAGTAGAAAATTTCTTAATGCAGAGAGTCTTTCTGTTTAGCAGGAAAACCTTTGCCTGCTAAAACTTCCCTACAAGCAAATACTTTGGACATTGATAAAATTCATTCCAGATTTTAGCTAAAAACAACCTATGGAATGTTTTTCTTTTTCTACTCTATATCCTAAAGTCTTGGGTGTGGTGAATTAGAAATTATGGAAACATTCCACAAATATGTCTGTGGTTTGGCTGGGAGAGTTCTCCACTTTTCCCCCAGGAAATTTCTTCCCAAGGTCCAAAGCAACCTGCTGGTAAGTACATCATTCCTAAAGGAGTGAGAGGAGTCTGCAAAGGCTCCATGTGAGCAGGACAGACAATCTTGAGCAGGGGGCACTGAAAACAAGAGCCCTGAGGGAATTCCCCACCTAGTTCTTCCCTTAGTTACAATCAACAGAATTATTTACCTACCTATTTTGTGTTGACCCCAGGATTACTCAAAGATAGTGGCCTGGCCCCAGCTTTCTTACAAAATGGACAAGTCTATGAAGATTTACTGTGGAAGAGAGTGGAAGATGGTCATGCAAAGAGAGATGCAGGGATCGAGATCTAAAAATGTGAGAGAGATGGTTTACTTTCAGCTGGTCAAGAATACTTTTAGGCTGATTGATAAAATAGGAGAGATTCTGGGTGGGTATGATTAAAAGAGGTAATTTAAGACATGAAAGAACATTTGAGCACAGGTAAGTACTTAGAAAAAAGAATAGGACAAAGTATATTCTAATTTGACTGAAGAGTAGACTATGGGAAAGGCAATGAATAATGCAATAGTAGAGCCCTATTTAGGCAGTTAGGTGGTGCAATGGATAAAGCATCAGTTCTAGAGTCAGGAATATCTGAGTTCAAATCTGACCTCAGACATTTTCTAGTTGTGTGATCCTGGATAAGTCATTTAACCCTCTATTTCCCTCAGTCCTCTCTCTAAAAATGGGGAAACATTGGAGAAGGGAATGATAAACACTCCGGTATCTTTGCCAAGAAAATCAGATGGACAAGTCAGAAATGACTGAAGAATAACAACAAAACCTTGTGCTCACATGCACACTCTGAAAAGATTTTTAATCTTTTAATTAAGAAAGAAACTGAGTATAACAGTTCAGCAAGAGAAGAGTGTTATACTTTAAATTAAGAGAACTGAGTTAAAATCCCAGCTTTGACAATGACTAGCTATGTATCTGGGGAAAATCACTTTATCATATCGTGTCTCAACTTTCCACATCTATGAATTTAGGAAGATAATTTTAGTCCTCTCTAACTCAGATATGGATATTTTAGTCCTATCTAACACAGTTAGGGTAGAGAATTTTTTAAACCTCAAAGCATTTATAGAAATGTGTGTTATTTTTAAATAAATCAGTATCAATTAATCAGGTAGTAATCAGTTACTCATCCAACATTTATTAAACACTTGCTATGTATCCAGCATTTTGTTAGGTTTTAGCAATGCAAAGGCAATAAAATAAAATAAAATGAAATGAAGCAGGCAAATGGAATCTAGATTAAGTTAGATGGCCAGATTTGGGCATTTATTAATCTGGGTCCATCAATGTATGGAACTCCTAGTGAGGAAAAGTCTTTCTCTTAGTATTTATCAATAATTGTTCTGCAGCTGAGATCTACAGACCTGCCTGTGAATACTAAGTTAAGTGACTTGGCCAGCATGATATGCTCTGTATGGATCTGAGTTTGAACTTGAACCTAAGATATTCTGATTTCTCAAATGATACATCATCTTGACTCCTTGCCCTCTTTCTGCTATTTGTTGCTACTTTGTTTTCCTTAATGGTAGGCAATGAAGATGTTGTATGAGAAATGTCATTTTTTCAATAGGGTAGGAAATAAAGAGGAGATAGACTAGAGGCAATGAGACCAGTGAGGAAACAGTTTAAGATAGAAGGGTCCAAACCAGGGTCTCTATTCAATGAGAGTGGAAAGGAATGAATGTGAGAAATACTGTGGAAGTAGAATCAATAATACCTGGCATCTGTTTAGTCGTAGGGGATTGGGGAAGGGGAAAGAGAGAGAGAGAAAGTTAGAGGGGACGGAGAGGTTTGAGCCTTTCAGAAGTGGACTAGAATGGCACCATTAAAATAGAGAATTGAGGGAGAGAGGCAGATTTCATCATCTTTAAATGCTGTTCATCGATCCATAAAGGTGAATGGGCCAGTACCAGGTGATAGAGGGATTTATGAAACTTGCCTGCTAAAATGTGCTCGCAGGAAGACAAAATGAGCAGACCCAGCAGTTGTACCTTACAGTGGTAGAGTGCTTACATCTTTTGTAAGCAGCGTCATATCTATGTATCTTATGGATGAGACAGAGGTTCAATGCCATAGATTTCTTCTCTGTTTTTGACATAGCCCTACTCTAAGAGAGTGTAGATAATCTGTTTTTCAACATTGAAAAAGCAAAACCTGAGCATCTGAACATGGGAAGAGTTTCTTGTGCAAAAACTTGATTTGATGGAGGATGAAAGGAATTTGTCCAAAATCACACTGCTTGTCAGAATAACAGCTAGAAATTACTAATTTCCCAATTGGTCTGGGTTCCAAGGTATTCTTGGGGTTCCCTCTGAATAAAAACTAATTGAACTTCAAGTTTGTTTTAAATCAATGTATTGGAAAGATTTGGAAGGAAAGGACTTGCATCCAAATCAAAGGTTTGCTATTTACTAACTATGCAACTTTCTGCAAGTTGCTTTACCTTTTTTTCTTGCCTCAGTTTCCTCATCTGCCACTTGGTGATAGAACTTGTACTACCACCTTTAAAAAGTTGCACTCTGTAGACCTAAGAGTCTACTAGAAATAGGAACTGTTAGGATTATTATTTAATCATTCTCCATTGCAATTCTAACATAAACAATGGCCATCGGATCCTTTTAATTGCTCTCACTTTTTATAATATGTGTGTACCTATGGTTGATGAGAAGAGGCAGAAACCATGATCCATAAACTCTCAAGAAAAGGTTAGATCCTTTGGCACTCAGAGGACATTAACTGTAGTGTAGAATTGGCTTATTAAAATTGCCACCTTATCTAGAATAATCAAGATATAAGGAATCCTGGCAAAAGAAATAGTGTTTTAATATGTAGTAATCATTCTGAACCATGTATTAGCAAAGAACTGTATTGTGTTTGCCAACATTTGACAAATTCAAAATATTTCGCAGAATCCAGCCAAACTGTGACATCAAAGAGCGATAATTTTATCCACACTCCAGCCCTTCTTCCTTTCTCATCCTTCCTCCTCTTAAATTCTCCTATTGATTTCTCTATTAATATCCTTAATAGTATTTCCACCTCTATCCACATGGTTTTCAGCTTCCTTTTCCTCTCCATCACCCCAAACATAAAAATGTATTGACCTACTTTATGCACTCCTTTCTCACTGAATATGATGGAAGAAAGCTGTTCTCAGAATGTGAAGCTTTAAGGGAATTGCTGGGATAACTAACAGAGGGAGAGCAGTACCTTTGAACTCAAGAGACATGTAATTAAGAACCAGTTCGGCTTCTAATTAGTTGTATGACCTTGGACAAGTAATTTCTCCTTTCTGAAATTCAGTTTCCTCATCTACGTATAGCACATATTCTAGACTCACTCTTCCAAATTATACCCAGACTTGCACATCTGCTCTCCTCATGGTTCTAGGAGTTGTGACTTTTAATGCTCATGAGCCCCCATCATGTGCATTCTCCCATGAAATCCAACCAGTTAGCTTTTACAAAGGGATATTTACTGAAAATATATGGCCAAGATTAAATTATAATGACATCCTCCATCAGGTAGTTTGTTTTCCCCTTACATTCCTGCTCTCTCCTTGAGGGGAATAGGTTAAATGGTGAATTCTTTGCCACTTATAAGGATTGATACAAAACTCCTCCCTCCCAACCCTGAAGGGGCCCTTCCTGACCCTGGTAGTTCTTTTCTCAGCATAGACATTTATTCAACTTATGGGTATTGTATGTCTAGTGAATGAGTCTCTCTTAATTAGATGGGTTGCTCTGTGTTCTCCTCACTGGACTCACCTATTGATGCCACCAGCTCCAAGACCTTGGTTGTTGAGGAGACTTTGGAATGCTGTAATATATCACCCTGGCTTAAAGCTGTTCTTTTTCCTAAAAAGCCCAATTAACCTGTATATTTACTCTAGGTTCTGTTACAAGAGCCAATTAAATAGTTTTGAATGACTTTTCATTTCCATATATTGAGTCAACAGGATATGGTCATGTTCAGAAGCAGGGTCACCACTCTTTCACGTGGATGGAAACCAGGCAAGACATGTTAACCATGTTCTAAAAAATAAGCAAGGGAGGAGAGAACAGAGAAGGGAACAGGAGAGGAAAGGAGAAAAAAGGAGGGGAGAGGAGAATTGAGGAGAAGAGAAGAAAGGAGGACAAGGGAGGGGAAGGATGGGGAAAGGAGAGAGAGGGGGGATGGGGAAAAAAGAAGACAAGGAGAGGGGGAGTGAGTGAGACTAGGAAAAAGGAAGTGGGGAGGGGGGGGAGAGACTTAGAAGCACTTTGTCTCTGCTATGCCTGGTCTTTTGAGAAATAAGGTCTCTGCATTCCTGCATCTAGTTTTTATATTCTATATTCAGGAACAAAATAACCCTAGCACCAATTGACTCCATGGTAGTCTCTTTGCAGCATCAAACAATGCCCACACTAACTTTTGAGAAAGGCAGTCATTTTTGTGCAAATTGAATAGTGGTATTTACTTGGGGCAGAAATAGAGAAAATATGCCTTTGCCAGCGCCTTCCTCTTATTTTATCCCAGGCTGCATTGTGCTAGAGACCTTGGCTTCTCAGTGCCAGAACACTATACATTCAGGCACAGTAAATCAACTGAGGGAAGGTGATCATTAAATAGATTAAAATGCATGAAAATTACCTAAATGGAAACCATTAGATTAAATGAAGCAGCTACAGTATAATGTCCTGATGACTCCAGGAACTTTATTTAGATTATAACTGTACCAATGTTGTGCAAATCACATGATTAAGGAGAATATTACAAATCTTTCTTCGCCCCCTCTAAGGGTTTGCAATTTAAATTCCCCAAAGGCTTAATAAACAGTTTCTTCAATAAAAGGTACTTTTAGAGAGACTTTCTGGTCCAATCTACATTTCTATGTGGTGCAGGCAGAAACCTTATCTGCGTGTGGCATGTTTGCAGGAATAACAATGTTTAAATAATGTCTGAAATGGAGCATAGAAATCTCTTGTAGCTCAAATGGACATATTGCAGCATCTTAAGCTTCAGCTCCCATTACAGCTTTGATATTTCTTTCTAAGACTGACACTCATACAACTGGACCTCTGGAAAGTAACTCTCCATAAGAATGAGGTGCAGAGATTGTAAGACAGAACAGAATTTGTCTACTATTCCTGGCAGGCTGAAAACTTAAATTGCTTATTTGTTGTAAATTCATAGAAATTCAATTAAACTCAGTTTAAGAAACCTCTCTAAGGGCCTACTGAATGCAAGGGAAAGAGGGAAAAGGACAAGTTTTTATTGTGTCTAATATGTGCCCAGATACTGTGCTAAGTACTTTGTAAGTATAATCTGATTCCTTCCTTCCTTCCTTCCTTCCTTCCTTCCTTCCTTCCTTCCTTCCTTCCTTCCTTCCTTCCTTCCTTCCTCTCTCTCTTTCTCTCTCTCTTTCTCTCTTTCTTTCTCTCTCTCTTTCTTTCTCTCTCTCTCTCTTTCTTTCTCTCTCTTTCTTTCTTCCTTCCTTCCTTCCTTCCTTCCTTCCTTCCTTCCTTCCTTCCTTCCTTCCTTCCTTCCTTCCTTCCTTCCTTCCTTCCTTCCTTCCTTCCTTCCTTCCTTCCTTCCTTCCTCTCTCTCTTTCTCTCTCTCTTTCTCTCTTTCTCTCTCTCTCTCTCTCTCTCTCTCTCTCTCTCTCTCTCTCTCTCTCTCTCTCTCTCTCTCTCTCTCTCTCTCTCTCTCTTTCTCTAATTATTTCCTGATTTGGCTTGAAAGCTATCGTCCTGTATCCTCTATGAATTCATTTCTAGTGTAAGTGATATGTATCTTCTTTCACAACATGATGAACATGGAAATAGGTATTTTACATAACATATGTACAACAGTATTATATTACTTGCCCTCCTGGAGAGGGGAGAAAGTTTGAGACAGAGAGAGAGAACATGGATCACAAAATGCCCAAAAATGATCATAAAAAATTGTATTAACATATTCTGGGAAAATATTATTTGTTTGTTTGTTACATTTAATACGTAGTTAACCACCCACTTCCTTTCCTTCCCCCAATTAGAGAAAAAGATATTGATAAAAAGATATATGTACATATAAAACTATGTCTTATTTTTTCCCTATTTATCAGTTCTTTCTCTAGAGGTAGACATAAAGAACTCATTCTTCAAACAAGATATCTGTTGTTAAATATATATATATATATATATATACATATATATATATATATACACATATGATCTCTTGGTTCTGCTCCTTTCACTCTTCATGAGTTCATGAGTTTTTCCCCATGCTTTTTCAAAATTAAGCTGTTAATCATTTCCCAAGGCATAGTATTATGCTAGATCACAATCATATGCCACACAGTGAGGTGGGTAGGTGGCTTAGAAGATTGAAAGCTAGGGCTAGAGATGGGAGATCCTGTATTCTAATTTGTGACAACCTCCATTATGTAGCCTTTACTGCTCCTCTGTCTTAGAATCAATAAAAAGCATTGATTTAAGACTGAAGGTAAGGATTAAAAAAAATAAAAGAAAAATAAAGCAACCATGTGCAATAATTTCTTGCGTTATTCCCCAACTGAATTTTAAATGAGAAGGAATACCAACAACATTTTGGGATGCAGTATTAGGAAAGGCTTATAATAAGATGTACAACCTCAGCTGAGCCTTTGGTGGATATTGAAAGGCAAAGACTAGGAAGGAATCTCATTTTAGGCATAAGATAAGATGAGAATCCATGGGGATGAAAGAGGGACTATGAATTTTGGGGAATAGTTCCCACAATGTTTTCCAAACCAATTTCTTCCCAATAGTCCTGTGAGGCCATGATATACAAATATGATTTTCTCATGGTATAAATAAATAATATTCGATTCAAAGCAGGTATAATAACTTTCTTAGAGTCATATGGAAAGTCAACACTTTTTGAAATATTTAAATAATTAATATGAACTCCAGCTATATTTCTCTATCTCTCATTCTAACTTAATCAGAAAATAAGTAATATGGGCAGAAGTAGGAAGTATGTGTGATATATGTGTTTCCATTAAAAAAAAACAGTCCTAGATTTAAACTTCCTATTGCTAGAAAGCATTCAGTCTTCGCTATATGGAATAGTGGAAAGAGCGTTGACTTGGACTCAAAACATCTCAGTCCACTTTCCAATCTGCCAGTTGCTAGCCTTAACCAAATCTCTTTACATCTTAAAACCTTGATTTTCTCACTTCTAAAGAGCAGATGATACAATACCTATCTTGTCCTATTTTGAAGAAATCAATTTAAACTAAGATGATGACAGACATAGGGAACTAAGTCCATAATACTTAATATGCATTTATTTAGCACTTTATCTAGATGTAGATTAAAAACCTCCATTTTACAGAAATAAAATGAAGGGTCTAGACCCTGTCCTGATTAGGACTTCCACCTTCAGCTCCCTAGAACTATAATAAGATGGTGCAATAACCTTGTAATTTCAGTTAACTAATGGAGTTTCCCAGTAAAGTGAGGCACTGTAGTGGAGGGACATCCTGCCATTGTCATCATGGATTAAACATAGATCCATGGAGTATTGATGGAAAGGACAGGACATCTTATTTAACATACATGATTAACCCCAACAATACAAGTGTAAATGAGATACTAATTAATTTATGAAGTTGTAGATTGATTTTCTCTAGTGTAGATAATAGCTGGTGGTCTCTCTTTATCAGGACTCCACAAGGGAGGGAACTAGAGCCAGTGGATAGAAAGTATCAGGAGGCAGAGTTTGGCTCAAATACTTCCTTGAGAATAAGAAACAATTCTTTGCTATGAGAGATACTTTCCAAGAATAGAAAAGGGGAAAGACAGAAAACAGGAAATTTAGGTAAGGTGAAAACAAAAGATATTAATAAAATTAACAATGAGAGGCAATGTGATGAAGAATTGCAGTCAGATTTAAATCTCATCTATGCCACTATAAGTAGGATTATGGAAAAACCCCTTAATGTGCCTGAGCCTCAGTTTCCTTATTTGTTAATTAGATTGTAGTGGTGGAAATGGGAGCAATAATAATGCCTGCCTCTGAATTTTGTTTTGAGGATCAAATGAGAAAATGATTATAATATGTTTGCCAAATCTTAAAATGAAAAACAAATGTTAAACTCTTTTCATTCTGTTCTATTTATTCAATAATGAATTTGGAATCAAGGGATATGAGTTCATATCTCATGCCTGCTATTGATATGTGATGATGATCTCAGGAAAATACATATCTTTCTAAAAGATTTTGTATCATTATCCATGAATGAGAAAAAGATCCAAGGCAGAGCCTCTAAGGTCACTTTACAGTCTAAAAATGTGATCCAATGAATAAATAAGCTGCCTTATGAGATGATGGGAGAGGTTTGAGGAAATTCTACCTGAAAACCTATTAGGAATTCTGGAGATGGCATTCTTGCTTTGGGTCTGTATTGAACTAGATGGCTTCTGAATTTTCCTCAAATCCCTGGATTTTTTGTGATGCAATGACACAATTTTGCTCACCCAGTGATTCCCATACATCTACCTACAGATCAAATTTATGTTTTTTTGGTGTTTTTTAACCCGTACATTCCATATTAGAATTAATGCTGTATTGGTTCTGAGGGGGAGAAAAAAAGTGGTAAGGATGAGATAAAGAAGGTTAAGTGATTTGCCTAGAGTCACACAGCTAGGAAGTATCCGAGGACAGATATGAACTCAGGACCTCCTATCTCGAAACCGGATTTTCAATTTGCTGAGCTGTCTAACTGCCCCCAAGGCCAAACTTTTAATGCTGTAAAAGATATTGAGAATAGATTAACTCTGTTATAATAAAGTGAGATATTCCATGTTGCTCCACCTGCTATTATTTGGAATGTGACCAGATTCATCTTTGTTTCAAAGGAAAAGAAAAACAAACAAACAAACAAATCTTAACTCTTGAGAGAAAGAACAAGTATGTCTATTTGTTTGGAATATTGTGGGGAAAAATCATTCCTCAGTTAAAATTTGGATTAATTGACTTTTAGGGACCCTCTCAACTCTGAAAGTCTATGCATTTAATCCAAATGCTTGTTGGTTCTGTTTTTCCCAATAAAATATACTTGTGCGCTGTTTGTTGAAAGACAGGTATTTGGGGGTTTTAAATCTCGGCCAGGATGTGTGTGTGTGTGTGTGTGTGTGTGTGTGTGTGTTGAATGTTGTGTGAAATGTTTGTAAGAGTAAATTGCAAAGAGTAATGTCATGAACTTTAACTTTTATGTGGTGTATTAGGGAAAACTCCATGCAGTATCTGGGAATTTCAAATATTCACATATGTACCCAAATGAAATTGGCTTTCTTTAGGTGGTGAGCTCCCCATCACCAGAACATTCAAACAAAGGCAAGATAAACAAGTGTCAGGGATAGTTCAGAGATCATTCAATATTGAGTGATGGCTAAGGTTGTGTAGTCACAAAAGCATAAAATAATAGTGTTGGAAGGAACATTAGAAGCTAATCTAGTCCAACCCAACATCTTTCTTTGGGTCAATGAAATTGATTTCTTAAAACCAGTTTAATATCTTACATTTATCCCTATTAAATATGGTTTTATTATCTTTAAGATCTAGCCTGTCAAGATTATCAAGATCAATCGATTTCAAAGTCCAACATTCTACCCCAAATCCAAAATTTTTTCAAAGGCTTCCAACTGAGAAGGGAATTATCCCCTTCCCATGTTATCCTAGTCTATCTTGCTAAAATAAAATAAATTAAGAAGGCAGCCTAGGGAATTGAGAGCCAGACCAAGAGATGAGAGGTCATGGGTTCAAATCTAGTCTTAGACACTTCTTAGTTGTGTGACCCTTCGTATGTCAATTAACCTTCACTAGCTAACTCTTACCATGCTTCTGCCTTGGAATATATAATATTGATTCTATGAAAGGCAGCAAAGGTTTGTGAAATAAATAAATGAAATAACCAAATAAATAAGTAAAATTCTACACATCATGCCTAAACCTGTCTCTCTTCAGCCCATTACTATTAGTTCCCTGGGGCCATGAAGAACAAATTGAATCCTTTTTTGAAAGGACAGCCCTTCACATGTGTGAAGATATCAATTGTCTTCTTCTTTGTAAAATTCTTAGGTTAAACCATGAGGGTTTTTGTGTCCCATTTTCATATCTTTATTAAATAAATATGAATGAACAACTGTTTCTTTATTGCTTGATTTGGCTTAATATCATGACTCCTCATCATCATGATAGCATATTCCTCCAGATGCTTCATGACTTATCACTGTCTTCCTTAAAAATTGAGCTCCTGGAGGCAGCTGGGTAGCTCAGTAGATGAAAAACCAGGATCAGAGACAGGAGGTCCTGGACTCAAATCTGGCCTCAGACACTTCCTAGCTGTGTGACCCAGGGCAAGTCACTTAACCCTCCTTGTCTAGCCCCTTCTATCTTCTGCCTTGGAACCAATACACAGGATTGATTCTAAGACAGAAGATAAGGGTTTAAAAAATGGAGTACCCAAAATTGAGCACAATGTTGCTTTAAACATGGTATGACCTAATCCTAGACATGATGACTCTTTGACATTATCTAAAACCTTATTAGTTTACTTTTGTTGTGGTTATTGCTTTAACTGACATATTTATTAAGGCACAATGAATTTCTTTTCCCCTACAATCCCATTCCTGTCTCAAAAGGGTTCCTCTATAGACACAACTGTATCATCTTTCTTTGGGTCAATGAAATTGATTTCTTAAGCCCAGTTTAATATCTTACATTTATCCCTATTAAATATTATTTCATTATATGAAAGATCTAAGCTGTCAAGATTATCAAGATCAATTGATTCCAAATATCATTCAGTACATTTAACTATCTATTTCTGCTTTGTGTCATCTGTATAAGGGATAAGTCTTAATTTATCTGGGGCAGCTAGGTGGCAGAGTAGATAGAGAACCAAGTTTAGAGATGTAAACCTTAAAATTTCTTAGACTTATGGATGTTGGAAATTTCCCCATTGGGAAATTTCATACTGGAAAAAATTTCCTACTGATAGTAAGAAACTCTATTGGAATGTGAAACCCTAGGCATGGGAGGGTCCTTCTCCTCCCTATCTAAGACTACTTAGGACAGAAACCTTTTGCTAAACAATGGAAAGGGCTTTGACCTATGCTTAAGCATAGAACAGGAAGTTCTTTGAGTCATGATTGATTTTAGAATTAATACAATAGAGATATTTGGAATGACAGAACCAGGTCTTGGAAAATATAATCTCCACCCTACTCAGTCCTAACAGGATTTAGGAAGGGCTGCAGCATAGATCAAAATTTAATTATTTGAGAATATGACCTTCAACAGACATGTGCAAAGGGGCAGACCTCTGGGCGGTCCTGGGTTAAGCTAGAGCCACCATTGGCACAGGGAAGACATGGATGGTGATTGGTAGATGTGAGAACTGAGGGGAGGGAACTTAGATGGTTTCCTTAAAGATAGCGAGGTCTGAGGACTGGGGGAGTTCAAGAGGTTTTGCTCTAAGAGGTTGTGCTCTGAGAAGTTTTGCTCTGAAGGAGGCTGGAGGTGGAGGCCCCTGAGACTGTTTCTCCATTTTGGTCACGTGAGTGATAGGGACTGATCTCTTTTCTTTGCCTCAGCTATCTAAGGGCTTGGGCCTTTTGGCCCAGCCTAAACAGAGGGGGTATTTAAGCCCTATTCCCTTCTCTCCCCTTTCTCTCTCTCTCTCTCTCTCTCTCTCTCTCTCTCTCTCTCTCTCTCTCTCTCTCTCTCTCTCTCTCTCTCTCTCTCATACCTTTCTTCCTCCTGTTTGTAATTAAAAACTCCATAAAAGGTTGACTGCTGACTTGAGTTTTCATTTAGGAATTACATAGCTGAATTCCTTGGCGACCTTAAATTAATATATATCAGTCTTTTAAAGTGATTTCCTTGTCACAGAGATAAGAAGATCTGAGTTCAAATGTGGCCTCACACATTTTCTAACAATGTGGCCTTGGCAAGACATTTAACCTTTATTTGCCTCAGTTACTTATCTGCAAAATGAGGGCACACTGGAGATGGAAAAAATAAACCACTCCAGTATCTTTGCCAACCAAACACCATGGACAGTGGGACCCTTCGACTCCCAGTCAATAATCATATTTTAGCTTTTCCAGCTACTGGAAATCAGAGGAGAATTCCCTCTGTCCTCTCAGGAAGGATCTAAGGCATATATATACCTTGCTGGATAATGTCTGGGTCCTGTGACCTTATCAAACTGGAAGAGGGAACTCATCCAACCCCTGACCAACCCTCATTATATACACACTTTTATTCTGACTGTTCTTTTCCAAAGATTCTCCTTGGCAAAGAAGATTCATGTCTAAGTTTCTTTAAAATTCTTAAGAGTCTCTCTGTTCCTTTCATTAAATCATGGTCATGCTTTAGAAGTGATGGTAATGAAAATAAAAACAATTCTCATTTATATAGTGCTTAACACTTCTAAAGCACTTTTTTTTCTATCCATTCTCTGGAATAGGGCGCATAAGAGGGCAGCAAATTTATAACTGGAAAGGATTTCTCCAGTATCCTGGTATCATTTTATTTCCATTTTCCAAACTGGGAACTGAGATTCCAAAAGTCTCATGTCCAGTCAATAATAGAACCAGGACTCAAACCTATATTATCTGATTTCAGATTCAGAGAGAATTATTGTATCTACTTAGAAATGAAGAACAAAAGCCAATACTTCTCATATGTTAACATGAGGGAGACAAAACGTTTAACTTTAAGTTAAACCAATAAAATTTAGTAGTCCAGAGAATTTATGTTTTATCCAAAGCAATTCTGAAATTATAGTGATAAAAGCAAAAACCATTCTTAGCAGTTGAGAGACTACATGTTAAAGTCACAGATCAAATGTCTTTGATTTGATGGCTTATGTCAAGCAGTGCTCTATCTTCAAAATGTTGAGTACATAACTGTTCCTACAACAGGCAGAGAAATGATATCAGATATCTAAGGAAAACAATCACTGATTTTTTGAGTCAATTGTTGACTTCCAACTAACAGGTGAAGTGTCTTGTTTACAGACTAGTTCATGTATACTTGCCATCAAAAGGTTAGACTAGCCAAACATGGAGAGGGTTGACCAACAATGGACGGATTGTTTGGCCATAGAAAATTGTGAAATGACAAAATGGCAGGTTGTTTACAGATATAGTTATAGAGTTATAATTTTCAAATTATGAGATAGTGTTTGTGAATATCATCATTTTCATTATGCAAATGAAGAAATTGTCTCTCAGAGAAAGGACCTTGTCCATGGTTGCTCAACTCTTGCCACATCTGAGATCCTCAAATTTAAGATAAGTTTTTCCTTTTTAAGTTAAGTTCTATTGTCACTTTAACATGGTTCCTTACTAGACTGAAAACTTCTTGAGTACAAGGCTTATTTTTCATTTCTTTTTTCTTATCTCTTTTAAGATTAAGAACAATATTTGGTTTTATTTTTATTCAATATGTGTGTAAGAGTTTAAAAAAGTATTAAGGAAGGAAATATTTTTATATTTCCATATTTATTTAATGTCACAAAGAGCGATTGTTTTAGAAAGCAAAATATGACATAGTAATTATAAGAAGACAGTGGGGATTAAGGGTTCTAGAGCAAGTCACTTAACCTCTGAATGGAAATGAAAAATCTCTAAGACTCTTTACAAATGAGATACCCATCTGTATTCTATTGGTAGAGGGAATTTCAAGATTTCAGGTAACTGATGATATCATCTATTACAGTTATTTCTTTTTAAAATCATAGTCTGTTGTTAAGTAGCTAGAATATGTATATATATTACTTTAAAATATATGGAATATTTTACAAATATTATATCATTCTGTCCTCACACTAACCACTTTCAGAAATGAGAAAATTGAGGAAAGGAGAGATTATTAAATTAATTTCCAACAGCCACATAGCTATAAAGTGTCTGAGGCAGAATTTGAACTCAGGTTTTCCAGAGAGTAGCTTGACATATAGGATTCTTTTTATTTAATTTCTTCTGTTTTCTTTTTTTTCCTTTTCCTTTCCTCATTTTTCCTTTCCTACCTTCTTTATTTTTTTTATCTATATAACTTTTCACACTACTGCCTACACAGTAGGAGTTTAATAGAAGCTTACTGAATGAATGAATTATAAAATTAACAATCTCATATAAGTGAACATGACATATAATTAATAATGTATTTTAGATATGTCAAATTTCATCCTTAGTATAAGATTTCAAGGTATTTTGTGGAGTTATTTCAGTAAGGTAGATGAGAAAATGGAGGTTAAATTAAAGAGGCAAAGGTTTTTGCCAAAAGTTCACAGAAAATGATTGAACTAAAATTGGGAAAAGGTCTTTTATTTATACATTCATTTGTTAGTTCATTCATTTTTCTGTTTATCTAGTTATTTGTTCATCTATTAATTGATTTATTTAGGGTAGATAAGGGGTTCAGTATATAGTGAGTCAGGTCTAAAGGTAGTCCTGGGTGCAAATCTAGTCTCACTTCTTTACTATGTTATCCTTGGCAAGTCATTCAACCCAAATTGCCTAACCCTTAATGCTATCCTGCCATGGAAAAAAATACTTGGTATTGATTCTAAGACAGGAGTAAGGATTTTTAAAAAAACCTTTATTAATTTGTTTATTTCACTTGTCCATTTTTATGATAGCCAGAAGTGAGACAGCTTACTTAAACTCCATTTAGCTATCCAGAAAGGGAGAAGAAGCGGATTTAAATAACAATAAAATCCCTCCATTCTGAATCTAGAATCTAGATAGGCCACTGAGTTTCAGACCTGTTGGCCATGGCTAACTCCCAGTGACACCAAGCTGGGGTCGCTTTCCTCAAAGACGTCTCTCTTTACCATCTGCCCTCCTATTCTCAAGTCTGGCATTCGCCAGACTTATTTCCTTCCCTATTTACCCAGCTTGTTCTCCTTAATGGTTCTTCTCACACTAAAACAATCAATTATGGATCCATCATTTTTGTGGCAGCTGCTAATGATGCTGAATGTTTTTATCATTATAGACCACCCAACCCAATCTCCCCTTAATCAATACCCAACATAAAAACGGCATTGTGCTTCTACGCATCTGTGAGTTCCCCCTGAAAACTCAGCTCCCCGTTTGGAATGAATTAACATCTAATCGGCGAGCAATCATGCCTAATAATTTTTAGATTTGTTTGTATTTCAGAGTCACATCTGTCAAAACAGTGTCGATAGAACAATTATAGAGTCTATCCTCATTAGAAGCTGCTCCGTTATAGCATCCTCTTTTCTATTGTTCACATTATTACTCAAGCTTATCTTGGGCTCCAGTTCTGGTTTGAGAAGAGAAATAGTGAAGAAGACTCACACATAGTTAACTACACAGACTTTCTTACACACGCGATGCCCATTATTTCCTATCAATTGCCCTGTTGGGTAGGCAGGACAAATATGGATAGCTCTATTTGATAGCTGAAGAGATTGAGGGCTAAAGAGACAAACGAGCTTGGTATCTCTCTTAGGATTTAAAGATGGAAGAACTTTTTTAGAGATCATATCTCTAAATATACACATATACGTGTGTGTGTATAATATAACATATATGTTTTTTTCTTTAGAGAATCATCTAATCCAGATATTCAAATTGGAATAGTCCATGTAGGTGTGTGTATACATATATAGATATATGTAGCATGTAGGTACATATAAATATATGTGTATATATACAAACAAAATATATTTATTGTTATTCCATCATTCATTCTTTCATGTCCAGTTCTTTGTGACTCCATAGACCATAGTGCAACCATATTACCTATAAATTCTCTTGGCAAAGATACTAGACTTGTTTGCCATTCCCTTCTTTAGTGAGTTAAGGCAAACAGATGAAGAGACTCGTTGAGAGTCACACAGCCAGTAAGTGTCTGAGGCTGGATTTGAACTTAGGCCCTCTTGACTCCAAGTCCAGCATTATTATCCACTGAGCCAAACAGCTATCTCTATGTGAGTATAGACTGTAATGGGAAAAAGATAGAGATAGGATAAGATATAAGAGAAGTAGAAAGCTGTCTTTAAGGCATATACTAGGAACTTAAGGGAAAGGATTTTAGCAGGCAGAAGGCAGAGGAGGAACAGTTTGGAAGTGACACCTGCTAGAGTAGAAACTTCCTGTAGGAGGTTTGGCTCTTCCTGTCCAGAGGGGTGGAGAAAAGGTGGACTTGTCATAGCTCATCTACCTCAACCTGACTATGGAGAAGGAGTAAATCCCTAAATCATCTTTGGAGGGACTTTATTTGACTGGGAAACATCTAGAAAATGATATAATCATACCTGCTGGGTATTCCAGAAGGTTTTTATCTAAAAATCCTGCCAGATGGGTTTTGAGGTTTTACCTCAGGGGTCAGACCCCCCCGGAGTGAACTTAACTTGAGATCAGTCATAATGGTTTTCAGAGACAGCTTTTGAAATAAATCTAACCAACTACTGAGGATCATAGATAGGTAGCTTAGTCCCCTTTGGGGGAATACCTAAATAGAAATAGGAAGCTGGTAAGTTAGTGGGAAGACCAGAAGACTCCCTCTTGCGAGGGATGTAGAAGATTGTGGGGAACTAGCTAGATCCCTTAGAGTTAGGGACCCCTTGCTCAGTTTATATCCCCTCTTATAATGAAAGAGATAATTTTTTTTTTAATTTATCAATTGTCTCCAAAGTGTTTGAGCAACTGGCCCAGGGAGACAAAGTGATTGTTTCACTTTTATTAACCAAAGTTTAGATTATCCAGAGGTCATGGCTGGATATTCAAGGGAATCCCTAAGTCAAAAGTACTCTATCTACTCTGGCTCTGGGTCTCCCTTTATATCTTTTTTAAGACACATATAGGCATGTATATTATTATTATAAATCTACTTTATCAATATTCAATATTATCCCAATAATACATATGTGTGTATGTATATATCTTCATATAGATATGGGAGGCTATATGTATATAGATATAAGTGTAGACATGCAAATATATCTATCAAAAGGGTCAATGATGATCAACAGGTCAATATCTATCAAAAGGGTCAAAAAGTTTAAGAATCTTTGATCCATTCCTTTCAATTTATAGATAAGGATACTAATGGCCTTAGAATGGAAAATTTTTTGTTGCTTGTATTTTTCAGGGTAACAAAGGTAGTAAGTAAAGAAATTAGAACCTGAGAGCAGAGGAGCAGTCTGTCAACAAGTATTTACCAAATGTTCAATATGTGCTAGACTTGGTGCTAATTAATGGCATATCAAAGAAAGGTCTCTACCTTTGGGGAGCTCATGGCCTAACAGTGGAAATGATATGCAAACAATTATGCACAGATGAGCTATAGAGAGTAAATTAGAGGTTATTTCAGAAGAAAGGAGCTAACTCTCAATTCTGATTTTCCATTTGTTTCACTCACCTCCAATCAACTCTGATTCACCTTTCTCTCCTCCTAAAAACTGTTTTGAAGGGAGAGATATTGCTATCCTTTGTGGAGGCATCGAGAGACCTTGTCCAGTAGGCCCTAGTGTGCTGGGGGTCTGCCTTCTCTCTATTAGCTATCACTTTTCTTTTTAAAAATATTATTGTTTTATTGAGTCCAAAGCCCAGTAGAGAAAACAAAAGAAAGTGTCAGATGAAATAAAAAAAATTAAGACTGAGAAACAAAGGGCAATAAGAACGTAGGGGTCTTTTCTGAGCCTTCTGTTTTGGAGCCAAAAGTATTTGAATTCACAACTTGCCTTCGCTGTTACTTTTCAGAAGATTATTTTAAGCCAAATTGAAGCTATGTCTATATGCTACTAAATCATTCAGTGAGTTCAATCAAGGAATCAGTCAAATCAGCCAGTTGTTTATCCATAATTACATGTGTCCTATTTCCTCAACTGTACAATAATCCCCTTGGAGGAAAGGAACTGCGGCTTGTACTTTGGATCTTTAGCACTTGGCACATTCATTATAGAGGGGAAAGTCTACTTGTCTTGTAGTCAGAGGATCTGGGCTCAAGGCCCAGCTTTGCCACTAAACTGGCTGGATGACCTTTGGGCAAGTCTCTTCCCCTCTCTGAGACTCATCTGTCAAATGAAGATAATAAGCCTTGTCTTGCTTTACTAACTGAGTTGTGGGGAGGAAATAATGGGATAATAGATGTAAAAGATGGTGCAACTGGAAAACATAAGATAAATGTGAACTGTTATACTGTTTAATGCCTAGTAGGTATTCAGTAAATGGTTGTTGGTTCTTTAGCATTGTGGTATAGGGAGAAAATAATAAAATAGTGAATATGGAGATTAAAACAAATATTTTTAGGGGCTTAGAAGTTCTGTGACCTGAGGCAAATCTCTTTACTTTCTTCACTTCTCTAAAATTCAATTTCCTCATCTATAAAATGGGTCCAAAATATGTGCATTGTCTACTTTATGGTTAAGGAGTTTTGTTACTTGCCTGTGAGCATTTATTGTTTTATTAAGGTGAAATTTTTGCTAAGATTCTTCATTGCATCATTGGGCAATGGAGATTAGTCTGAACCATGTGAATGGAGTATGGGGTTTCTGGGGGGATCTGCCACCTTGGAAACTATATAAAAAAGGATAGATAAGAAATAATTTATAGAAGGAAGATACTGGAATTAAAGGAGTTTAGGAAGGACAGGTAGGTTGCTCAGTGGTTACACGGGAGACACTTGGTTCAAATCTGGTCTCTGGATAAGTCACTTAACCTCAGTTGCCTAGCCCTTTCTTACCACTCTGCTACCTTAGAGCCAAAATCTATTATCCATTACAAGATAGAAGGTTTTGTTTTGTTTTAAAGAGAGGCTGAGGAAGGCTTCCATTAAAAAGCAGGGACTTCAAGTCATGGAGTTCAATGGTCAGAGCAGAAGAGAGAAAGCATTCCAGGCATGGGAGACAACCAGTGAAAATATCCAAAGAGAGGGGTTGGATTGTCTTGTTCGTGGGATGGCCAGGAAGCCAGTGTCACAGGTTTGAAGAATCCTTGTTGGAAAATATGATATAAAAAATTGGAAAAGGTAGGAAGAAGCTAGGTATAAAGAGTTTTGAATGCCAAACAGAATGTCAGAAAATAATTATTGAAAATTGAACCCACAGAAAATCTGTAGGAAAAACTAAAATTAGAGAAAAGAAAAAAAGAAAAAAGTGTGTGTGTGTGTGTGTGTGTGTGTGTGTGTGTGTGTGTGTGTGTGTGTATGTGTGTGTGTTTCTATGGAAGGGAAAGAAACCCACTTGTAGTGATAAACAGATGAGGGTTAAGTTGGGTGAAGCAGACAATTTATACTGCACCTGTCCTAGTCCCATCCTAACAACAAGAGGTGAGAATTGTAATCCTTTAAAATAAATGGCTCCCCAGATGACAATTCCCACTGGTTCTTTAGTCCAGGGAGAAGACAACTTACACACTAGGTCACCTGCATGTAGTATCCATTATATCAGCTCCTGGTGCTTGGACTCTTGGACTGTTGCCACTTGACTTTGAGGTAGCTGTAAAAGAAATAAAAGAGTAAAATGGTAAATGGCAAAATGGTCTGAGTTTTGTATTTTCAAACCAGGTTAAATTGGATTTAATTGAAGTAGAGTTACACAAAGACATCAGCCTCCATCTTTCTTCCAGAGTCATTGAAATCCCTGGGCAAGACAGAAGTCAGGAGGTCTGGAGATGACTCAGGGTTCAGTGGACAATCTTGACTTCTTCAATAGTGAACCAAGCTCTGAGACTTCCACAGCACCTGCTTCTTCTACCTTCATTTCCTATTGGAATACATTGTTTAAATCTGCTGGTTCCCCCAAGGAAATAGGGTAGGCAGCCTCCTACCTCACTGAGGGTTGGAAGTCTATGCATTAAACTCAATTTGATTTAGCTTATCTACCAAAACGGTTCTACCAGGGTATAACTAGCTCTAGCTTCTTGGAACCACAGATAAGAGTTGGGTAGTGAATACCGGAAGTGGAAAAGCAGCCCTTAAAAAATACTTCAGTGACCCTCAAAACAGAGGTCTAAGAATATTCCATATATCCTGTGTATATGTGTGTGACATAGAAATATAAACAATTGCCATTCCCCAGTAGGTAAATGGTCAAAGGATATGAGTAAAGTTCTTTAAAAAAAAAACCCTCTCCTTCTCTCTTAGACTCAGTGCTAAGCATGGTTCCAAGGCAGAAGAGTGGAAAGGGCTATATAATTAGGGTTAAGTTACTTGCCCAAGATCACACAGCTAGAAAGTATCTGAAGCCAGATATGAACTGATGATCTCCTGCTTAGCTCTCCAAGCTTAGCTCTATTCTACCAATGCACCTAGCTACCCCTGAATAAAGTTATTAAAATAACTTCAAAGTATCCATGACCTCTTGAAAAAAATGCTCCCAGTCAGTAATAATAAAAGAAACTAAAATAAAAACAACTCAGAGACTGAAACTCACACCCTTCAAATTGGCAAAAATGCCAAAAAAACCAAAAAAACAAAAAAAAGATAACATTTAATGTTAGATTTAATAGATGCTATTATGATTGCCATTTTACAATTGAGAAAACTGAGGTAAATAGCAGTAAAGTGACTATAATCACATAGCTGGTTAGTGTCTGAGGCTAGATTTGAATTCAGGTTTTCTGGATTCCAAACCCAGAGATCAATCCACTGGGCCATTTAGTTGCTTGTTGGTAACTTTAGTGTTTGGCACATTCATGATACAGGAGAAAAATGTACATATTTTTCCATCAAAAGTTCTGGGCTCATGTCCCAGCTCTGCCACTCCACTGACTGTTTCTATTGTGCTTAAGATACAGCTGAAAGGAAGAGAGTGACTACACGCATGCTTCCATAAAATGAGGATAAAACTACCTCCCAGAGTTGTCCAGAAAAACAAATGAGATTATTATTTATAAAGTGTTTGGCCCAGAGTCTGGCAGAGAGTAGTTAATAAATATTTGTTCCTTTTCCCCAACTTCGGGAGTGGCTTTGAGGAATCTGGGATGGTCCCTGAATAAGTAAGAGACAGGAAATGGAGCGCTATGTGTAAGGAACAGAAAGAAAGAAAGTTTGGTTGGAGCCCAGGAGCAAAAGGATGAGTAATTTTCAGTAAGGCTAGAAAGACAGGTTGGTGCCAGGTTGTGTAGAGCTTAATAAGGCTTAAAAAAAGTTCATATATATATATATATATATATATATTTTTTTTTTTTCCTAGAGGCAATAGGAAGCCACTTGAATTTGATTGAGTAAAGGAGCCATATGGTCAGACCTGCACTTAAGGAAAATTGCTTTGGCAGCAGTGTGTAGGATGGACTGGAGTGGGGAGAGACTTGAGGCTGGGCAACCAATTAGGAGGCTATTGCAATAATCTAGGTGAAATGTGATGAGTGCCTGAGCTGGGGTGTTTAGCTGGGTGAGTAGAGTTAAGAGAGAGAATGTAAGGGATGTTGAAGAGGAGGACTCAATGAGTTTTGCCAATTGATTGGATGTGCTAGATGAGGAAAATGTGAAGCTTAAGAGCCTGAGAGACTGGAAAGATGGAAGTACCTTCAAAAGTAGTAGGGAAATGCATAAAGGAGACAGTATGGTGGCAGGAAGAAATAATGAAGTTAGTTTAGGACATGTGGAATTTGAGATGTCTCTCCTCATCTCTGGCGCCCTGCTTTCTTCAAGTTCCAGCTATGAGAAGACTTTTCCATTCTTCCTTAATAGTAGTACCTTTCCTCTGTTGACTATCTCCCGTTTTTCCAGTATGCATCTTGTTTGTACCTAAGTTGATTGGATGTTGTCTCTCCCATTAAATAGGGAGCTCCTTGAGAAGAAAGATTATTTTTGTTTGTTTATTTGTTTTACTTTTCTTTGTATTCGCAATATTCATCACAGTCCCTGTTATATATTTATGTAGGCACTTACTGAATGTTTATTAACTGACTGATTGACTATTGAAGTGAGTTTCCTAAGATCACATAATTTGTAACAGAGACAGAATCTTAATCAAGCTTACTCTGGGGGGGAGGACATGTTCCACATAAGCCCACTGCTTTTATCCTGCCAAATATAACCATTTAACTCCTCCTTAGCACTAGTGCCAAAAATATGACTTCCCTTCCTTCTTTTTGTCCTTTACGATATATGTACTGCAAGCTGGGTCTCACATCTCCTCCTACAGCTGCACATCCCCCTTTTGGAGTCCCAGGGGTGCCACTCTACCTTTCCAATGATTCAAGCCTTACTTATCATGGAGAGGAAAGAGGGTAGGATAAAGAACATTTCAATGATTTCAAAGATGATTAAACCTTCTAGGAAATTGGTTTTAAATAGATTTGACTTAGGAAAATAAAGCACGAAATGGATGTGTTGCCTTTTGAGTGACAAGATATTTGAAAATAGTCTATCAGTTTGGATTCCATATGTGCCAAGAAGATGATAGGAATTCAAGGATGGTGGTAGATGAATAGAACGAAGTGAGGTCATGATCTAGCTTTGCTAAAAGGAAGATGGAACATAGACATGAAAGTATGGTAAAATATAGCATCAGTACTTTAATCAGCCTAATAATTCTCTCTCTCTCTCTCTCTCTCTCTCTCTCTCTCTCTCTCTCTCTCTCTCTCTCTCTCTCTCTCTCTCTCTCTCACACACACACACACACACACACACACACACACACATACACACACAGAGAGCAGCAGGGATACAAAATTATTAGCAATCTTCCTTTCTGTGTTTCCAAAAGGTTCCATTTATGATTCTTTTCCCTTTGCCCCTTAATTCCCGCCCCATTCCCTCAAAATTCCTCTCCTGTTACCGCTAGCAACTATCTCTTCTTCATAGGATAATGAGCATATTTTTGTTTGATGTTGGGTAACTGACATCTCCTGGAGACATTTTGTCTGATGAGTTCATCTGTACCAGTCCACGATGCCTCTCTGATTGTGGAATTCTAGTCCTATGCGCTGGAAAAAGTAGGCCCTATGCCAGTAAAAAAATTCCACTAATGGGGTGAGATAACCTCCATTTTCTTTCTAGGAAACTTATTCTAGGCATTTCACAGAAAAAGTCACAGAGCAGAGGAAAATGTGGGAAATGCAGGTGTCATATATCTTCTTACATGTGTGTATATGTATGTTCATGAAAGAAAATAAGAAATAGAAAACATACCAGAGAATCAAATCTCCATATTTATACACATGAAAAATACCCAATACTCGAAAGGCAGTAATTTTACTTCAGGGAATACTGTTGGTAAATGGAAATCATCCCTAGCCTTCTGAGGTCAATTCTAATATTTTGATCTTTTTCTTTCTTCCTTTCTTTCTTCCTTTCTTTCTTCCTTTCTTTCTTTCTTTCTTCCTTTCTTCCTTTCTTTCTTCCTTTCTTTCTTTCTTTCTTTCTTTCTTTCTTTCTTTCTTTCTTTCTTTCTTTCTTTCTTTCTTTCTTTCTTTCTTTCTTTCTTTCTTTCTTTCTTTCTTTCTTTCTTTCTTTCTTTCTTTCTTTCTTTCTTTCTTTCTTTCTTTCTTTCTTTCTTTCTTTCTTAAAAATCTATAGTGTTAATTGGTTTCAAGGCAGATTAGCAGTGAAGGCTAGGCAATGTGAATTAAGTGAATTGTCCAGGGTCACACAAGTAGGAAGTTTTTGATGTTACATTTGATGTCGGGACCTCTCCAGGCCTGGCTAGCTGCCCCCTCTAGTTCTTTTTCAACTGTCTTTTGCTTCCCTGAGTGAAAGAGAAGCTTATTTTGGAGACATGATGATAGATATATGTATATCAAACCCACTGTTTTCTTAAACTTTTTGACTGAACATTTTTTTTTCAAATGCATGCCTTGAGGAATGAAACACTCACAGATGTGTTTTTTTTTTTCCTTCACTGTCTTCTCTTGATCATGACTCACCTTCTTTATATCCAATTCTCCCTGAACTGCTGAAGAATTTTATTTCATACATCATTTTTAGTCCCTATAGTATAATCTCCACATCTAATCTATAGAGCATACCTGAGTCCCAAAGACACATTTTATATACACACACCAAACACAACAGAATTTAGAGAATGATGGTATTAAATTCAGTGTATAAGAACAAAAGGGTGTATGGGGTGCTCAGGGAGGGGTAATATCTCTGGTATGGAGGGCTTGTCGTGCCCTTCTAGGGCAGCTCTCCAGCCTCAGACCCTCACCTGACACCCAGCTCTCTCTTGTGGCTCCCAGTAGCTGCTAGCATGCAGCCACACCCCGGGCAACGGCTTTGACAGGCCGGCTAAACCTTGTGAGGGTAGCCATCGGGTCGTTGACCCCTGGTGAACCAGGGCTTTGCTCACCCAGCTTGTGAAGACTGCTTCGGTGGAACAGGCAGAAGAAACCAACAAGAAGGTTCAACGGCTGAGATGGCGCTGCAGCAAGGCACTGTGGAGTGCTCAGGGCATGTTGGAGCACAAAAGACAACATGGCCATCCAATGCAGCTGAGGAAGTCTCCAGGTGTAACAATTTTTCCTGCCACTGGACCCAGGCTTCCAATGCCGAGAGAGTGGGACTGTCTCTGTGCATTGGCTTTTCCACTTAAATCTACAAGCACAGGTATCTTTGTGCACAAAAACACACAAAGACAATTGTCTTCCTCGGTTTGAGAGACAAACAACCATAAGAACAAAATTCTTAATTCCAAAAACATTATACATTCCTGCTGTTACTAGAAAAAAATGTTTTTTTAAGTTTTTTCCAATTATGTCTGACTCTTTGTGACTCCATTTGGGATTTTCCTGGGAGAGATACTGGAGTAGTTTGTCATTTCCTTTTCCTGCTCTTTTTACAGATAAGGAAAAATAGGCAAACAGGATTAAGTGACTTGCCTTACATAGTTAATAAGCTTCTGAAGTAAAATTTGAACTTGGGTTTTCCTGACTCTATACCTGGCCACTATCCACTGTGTGACTCAACTGCCCCAGAAACATCATACTGTCATTAGATTTAGCTATGCTATAATAGAAAAATTCAGAAAGTATCAATGAAGAAACTTCCTTAACCAATGCTGATGTAGGTTTGCTCTGCAACTCATATCATTACAGAGTTACTTCTCTAAGGACAATAATACTTAGATTTCACTAAACTGAAATAAATTAAATTATTTCCTGTCTGTTCTCTCCAGGTACCAAACCTGAGGGTTTTTTTCTCAGTCATCCTTATCAATCTCTCCTCTTACTCTCTGGCCACTTTCTTTATGACATCCTCCTCAGCTTTCTTGCCTCTCTCACTGGAAGAGCATGAACTGTGAAACCCTGAGAATAAAACAGCACCAGGCTTGGAGTTAGGAAGACTTGAGTTCAAATGCGACTTCAGTTGCTTCCTAGCTGTGTGACCCTGAGCAAGTCACTTAATCCTGTTAATCTCAGTTTCCTCATCTGTAAAAGGAGCTTGAGAAGTATCTCCACTCCAGTATCTTTGCCAAGAAAACCCCAAATGACCAAAATGACTGAACAACATCCAAACTTTTCACTCTGAGACACTGCTCTGCAGATTAGTAATAACTTCTCCTGGACCACTATTTCAGGAAAGTCCCAGGATTGCTTCATTTCACTCTTGCCCTTATGGACAGCTTCTCCATAGTCTTTTTTGCCCCCCCCCCATGCCCCCCGACTCCCCTATCTCCTCTCCCTGCCCTCATGAAATCAATTCTGTCATTACTGCAGTGCATCAATCTGCTTCCCTATGGATCCATTTGCCAGTCCTGGAACTTTTCAAACCAAAATGACCCTTCCTCTGTATCTTTCCTTTAAGTTTATTGTCTCTCTCTTCTTTGATTATAAATTCCACTAGGGCAAGTTTTATCTTTGTTTTGGTATTTTTATCCCCAGAACTCAGAATAGTGCTTAGCAAGTTATAATCACTTCATAAATATTTTTTTTTCATTCAATCATTCATTTCACTAATTCTTTGTAGCACTTGGCTATTGACTCCTTTCTTCTCCTGGATACTCATGCTCTCTTGAGTTTTCAAGTATTGCTCTCTCTTTTCACTGAGTCCCAAGTTTACATATCAAGCTCTACCCTGTCTCTTACCTGTTGGACCTTGTGTAGTGATATCCCATAGGCAACTCATAGTCAAAAAAGTCTAAAATAAAACTTGATTTTAACCACAAACCTTCCCATATGCTTGACTTCCTAATTATCTTAAAAAGAATCCCAAACTTTCTATTCAATCAGATAAATAATTTATTTTTTCCCTTCATGTATTACTTTCAATCACCCTATATATCTGACATTAATAAATCTTTTTGTCAGCCATAACATCTGAGATATGCCCAGTCTTCCCCATTTAAGAGGCTCCATTCTAATGTTCCTTCCTTCCTTCCTTCCTTCCTTCCTTCCTTCCTTCCTTCCTTCCTTCCTTCCTTCCTTCCTTCCTTCCTTCCTTCCTTCCTTCCTTTCTTCCTTCCTTCCTTCCTTCCTTCCTTCCTTCCTTCCTTCCTTCCTTCCTTCCTTCCTTCCCTCCTTCCTTTTTTTTCTCCTTTATCATCTGTCTTAAATTCAGTACTGTGTCCAAGACAGAATAGTGGTAAAGACTAGTCTTACCATATCTCACTTGGATTACTTCCATAGCCTCCTAACACTTCTTCTTAACTAAGATCTCTCCACCCCAATCTATACTCCACACAAACATCAGAGTGGATTAGCTGAAGAAATTCTGGTCAGGTCACATTGCCCCATCCTTCCCTACCTGAGAAAAAGATTCTAGCAGCTTCCTCTTACCTCTAGATTTACTGTATTTGGCATTTAAATTCTTTGTCTCCTGACCCCTTCTTTTCTTGCAAAGTTTCTTTATATAACTTCCTATCTCTCTTTGGATGGTTGCTATTTTTTCACATATGAGGTTCTATCTTCAATCCTCTGTGTTTTTGGACTTGCTCTCCTCCACTTCTATTTCTAAGAATCCTCAGTTTCCTTTAAGTCCCATCTCAACTACCGTTTTCTACAGAAGGCTTTTTCCTAGTCTTAATTGCTGGTTAGTTCCCCTAACTTCAACTGCTAGAGCCTTTACCTCCAAGGTTACTTCCATTTAGTCTGTATGCAGCTTGTATGAACCTACCTGTGTATGTTTCCTTCCCTCATTAAAATAAAAAGCCCTGGAGGAGTTAGGTGGCTGGGTGCATTGAAAGCCAGACATGAAGACAGGAGTTCTGGGCTCAAAGTTGGTCTCAGACACTGTCTAGCTGAGTGACCCTGAGCAAGTCATTTAATCCCCATTGCCTAGCCTTTATTTCTCCTCTGCCTTGGAAACTAAGTATCAATTCTAAGGTAAAATTTAGGTGTAGTTTTTTTTTTTTAAGGATATAAATTCCTTCATGGTGGAGGCACTTTTTGTTTTGTCTGTTGTTAGTGTGAAGTTTTTTGTTCTTTTTTTTAATCACATTTTTGTACTCATCGCACAGCACATCATACCACTTAAGAGGCTTGTTGATGGAATATTGTGAAGAAAGCTCTTTAGAAACCTTGAAGCACTATAGAAATCAATTTTCTTCTTCCAAATCACTATTATCACCTCATTTTCATTCCTTTTTAAATTTAGTTTCAAAGAGAAACAAACCATTGGAGGAAGATAAATGAACAAGTATTTATTAAACACACATTACACTAAGTGCTTTACACATATTATCTCATTTGAACCTTACAATAATTCTGTCAGGTTTCCATTTTACAGTTGAAAAAACTGAAGAAGTCAGTGCTTAAATGATTTATCCAGAATTATACACTATGTATCTGAGGATGGATCTGAACTCAGGGCTTCCTGATTCTAAGCCCAGAGCTCTGTCTATCACATCATCTCGTCACTATTCTGATATTTCTATGTCATATTTAATACTCTGTGAATTATTATACAACTGAATAAAATAACCACCTGTTATAGTTGAATAAACATGTTACAACTTAAATTCATGTTCTGTAGACACCCTGAAAGTAAAATTGGTACCATTTTAGAAACAGGCAGAACAATATCGATACCATGTACTTAGTGCTGCTCCTTGACTTCTGCCTGGTCATTGTGTTTCTTCAAATCCTTACCTTCTATTTCAGTATCAGTTCTAAGATAAGTGACTTTCTTAGACTCATACACAACTAGGAAGTATCTGAGATCAGATCTGAACCCAGGACCTTCTGATTCCAGCAGGCTCAGTGCTCTATCCAACATGTAAACTACCTGCCTCCCGATCACTATGTTTTGAAAGTTCTTTATTTCATTAAGCTTGGACATGATGAAATCTGGTATCATTACACCTGTTAGAAATGCTATTCCTAATGTTTTGTTCTATCTGGATGATTATTGGGAATGGTTCTGAAAATAATCTAATTGCAGTACAGTTTATTTGTTGGGTTCCCCAGTATAATTTTAGATCTGTATTTATAGCATGGAAATGTGTTATCTTTATTTTAATGAAAGATAGTCAACTTGTAATGGTTAATTCTGACCAAGGGTCATCTATTGGTAAGTGTTCTGGTGATGATAATCTTTTTGCTTTGGTCTTTTTTTTTCTTTTCAGCTTTTCTTGTGTTTTTTAGTTATGATGATTTATTTCTTTTATCTGCATGGATCATAAGATCCAGGATCTCTATAGATAAATACCTCCTGACAATGGCTTGAATCTGAATTGTAGTCATAAATCCCTGTGTTTACATAAACAAATCTGCATGTTCCACTCATTTCCCCTCATCCTCTTTGTTCCCTTCTTCTAGCACATTAAACACTTTGGAACACAATTATAATATTTTTGTACTTGTTAGGCTTCATCTTTCTGGATGTGATCCACCCTTCTAGCCACCATTTGTTAGATCCAAATTCTTCCTTTCATGCTGATCTTCCCATCCAGTTGTACTATTTTGCCATTTATGTGAGAGAATAAAAATTAAAAAAAAATTGGAGTTGGAAGATATCTAACTATCCATTTACATTCTTTCAAAACTAGACAAAATTCCTCTTTACAACATAACCAACATGTAGTTGTGAAGTCTTTGCTTGAAAGCCTCTAAAGAAGCTTACCTGTTCATTTCACTTTTGGATATCGTGATTTTAAAGACATTTTTCACTATATTTTTTCCCTTCTGGAGCCATGGAAAACACTATCTAATTTTTCTTCCATATAACAACTCTGAAAATGACTTGAAAGTAGCAATCTTGTCCACTCTTCAACACTTCTCTTTGCTAAGTTGAATAGCTCCAAGTTATCAACCATTCCTTATGGGTTAAGTTCTTTTTTAATAAATGCTTATCCTCCATCTTATTGATTCTAAGACAAAAGAGTGATAAGGACTGGGCAATGGGGGTTAAGTGACTTGCCCAGGATCACAAAGTGATAAGAAGTATCTGAGACCAAATTTGAACCCAGGACCACCATTCTCCAGACCTATCTCTCTTAGCTGGTCCCTGGGCATGATCTTAAAACCATTCACCCTGCTCTCCTCAAGATGCTCTCCAGTCTGTCAATCTCCTCCCTAAAATTTGGCATCCAGAGCAGAAAACCATACTTTAAATGTGGTCCAAAGAATTCAGAACATAGAGGCACTCTCTCCTCCCTGTTCCATGACACCATACTTCTGTTAATACAGCTTGGGATCATATTAATGTTTTTTAAGTGTTCAATATTATACTATTTCCTTATTCATGTATTGAACTTATCCCCTAAAATCCATAGATTTTCAGATATATTGTTTCCTAGCCAGACCCCTTCCATATTGTACTTCTGAAGTTCATTTACTTCAACTTAATGTTTGTTTTATTATGAATTTCTTCTTTTTCCATTCAATCCTACATTCTGTCCTGTCAGAATAATTTTTATTCTTGCTCTAACATCCTGTGTATTAAAATATCCCTCCAAGAGATGTATTATTCGCAGATTTGATGAGCCTATGACCAAAAGCTTTATTTTGTCTTTTAAAAATAAATAAGTAAAGGAATTAAACATAGATCTCTGACACATTCCATTAGAGTTGGAATTAAACCATTAATGATCATATTTGAGGCCCAAATCATTTAAGTATTCAATCTGCACCGAAATTCCCTATTATCTAACCCACTTTTCTCCATGTTTTCTATAAGGATGAAGAAAACAGATTTAGTAAGAATATTTTTTAAAAATCTAGATAAATTATATCTATGAGATTCCTCAAATTTACCAGCATATTAAGAAAAGGAAATGAGCTTAGTAGGACTGGTGAGAAGCAGCCTTTGTCCAGCAGGAATCAATAGGTCCAGTCTTTGCTGGTTGAAGTCATCATATCTCTGTTATTGATACTTTCTCTTTTAGATTTTTAGTCACCTTTTAACAATACAGTCTAAAATTTTGCCAGAGCTAATAGTTGAAATTCTTATTTAATGAATGAATGAGAATTGCTGGCCTATATTTGATGACTCAATTCTTTAATTTTTTTCTGAAAATTTGGACATCTTTTAGTCATTAAGGACCTCTTGCATTTCTCTCCATCTTTCAGAAGTCATGACAGTAGTTGATAAAATCACATTCAGCCTTTTTTTTAAGTGCCTGAGAATAGTCCATCTGGATCAGGTTATTTGAATTCATCAAGGGCTCAAAGGTGTTCTTTTATTATATTCCTGATAGTCTTGAGTATTAACTTGCTATTAATTCTTCTTTTTGGTCCTTTCAAGGTCAAAGAGAAAACTTTGACAGAAAAAAGGAATAAAAGTAAAAAGTGAGCAGGTTTCTGTCAACTTTACCATCAAAAGTATCTCAAAATCATAGTCCTACCCCTTTTACGATTTTCACTATTTTTCAAATTTAGTTGAAAAATTGTTTGTGCTTCAATTTGCTTTGCTTTTTAATCCAAGTTAATTCTCAGCATTAACACTTCTGACTCCATTCAGGGCCTTCCCATATTTTGTATCCATGTTAGACAACATACATTTGCTCTCAATTGTACATGCCTCTTAAAAAGAGAAGCCAATAGAATAATTTCCTGTGCATTTATGTTAATCTTTTGAGACAAAATCCATTTTTTATCCTCACCAGAAGTATTTTTCTTCAAAAAAGCCTCCATGAAAGCTTTCCATTCCTCTGGGGCTGACCCTACCTTGCTGATTTTGAGACCATGAGATATTATAAAATATTTATATACATATGCATATATGCTTATATATAATCTTTTAAATTTGTTTTATTCTTACAAAATATAAAGTATGTGTCAAACTATGACATATTTTTTATTAATGCAAAGTTCTCAATTATCTTTCCCTATGATGATGCTATAATTACTACCCAATAACCTATTGTTCCTTGTTTGTGGGAATTTAACTAAATCAATTGCTATATTATGTTAGTGAATGTGTATGTGCTTGTAGTATTTGAAAGAGACAGAGAAAGAGTCAGAAAGATAAGACAGAATGGGAGAAAGACAGAGAGAGATTGATAAAGAGGGACATAAAGAGAGGGGGTAGAGAGAGAGAGAGAAAGAGGGAGGGAAGGAGAGAGAGAAAGAGAGAGAGAGAGACTGACGGGCAGACTGAAGAAAAGTGGGGTGGAGGGGAGTCAGAGACTCTGAAACTCAGCTGATGAATAGAAAATTAAAGTCTTTCCTCACTACTATATGGCTCCTCTATGCCAACTTTTTATTCTGTTTCCTGATATCCTTATCTATTTTTTCTTTCTGTCCAGGTGGTCTACAGTAAATCCCAATGAAAATATCATATCTATTTCTGCCTCCATTGATCTTCATCCAAATACCTTAGAATATGCTTCCCCCCTCTGTTTTCAGGATTCACTCACATTAATATTTGATACTTCTTTGACACAATCTTTTACTTAGCTCATTTTTCTTTCAAGCTATTGATAAAATGTTAAAAAAAGAATATGACTAAGGCTTTGGCATTATCATGAAGACAAATATATAAAGCTAATTTTTAATAAATTATTATATTTGCCAAATGAGGATATTTGTATAGATGGACTCTAAATTCCCTCCCAGTTCTAAATCTATGAGCCAGTGGTCCTATGATTATTTTTATATCATCCACATTTTTTATTTGTATCTCTTCCATGTGTTGCCTTTATTTAGATAGGCCACCTGAGCCAGCTGCCATTTTGTTTTCTCCTATGGAGTATTATGTTCAGTTATGGGTCCCATATTCTAGGAAAGACCTTGGCATTCTAGAGAATATAATAGAGGGTCACCAGGATGGTACAGAGACTTGATTCAATATGTCAAATATTAAATCCATCCTAGAAAAGAAAAGATAAATCAATTGCATGATTATGGTCCAAAAGGAGATAAAACACTCTCGAGGAGAGACATAACCATATTATTTCCTTTGGCTCTGAGGGAGACAACAAGGTATGTGTGGAAGGGAGATTACAAATTGTATTGACATATTTCCAGATCTTCCTAAGGGGAAAATAAATTAATACATTAATTAATAACAATTTTCCCAATAACTAAAGCTGTCCATGAATAAAGGAGTAAGAGGCAGAGGATTTCTTATCTCTAGATGTCTTTCAGTGAAAACAAGATTAGAAAGATGGCATAGGAAGGGATCCCTTTAAAATATCAGTTGATTCTTGTTACACTAGGTTTTGCTAGTTTTCATTTGCTTGTTCTCTGATTTCCCCTCTAATTCTGTTAATGGACTATTTTGTCTCTATTGCACAGGGTATCATGATCTTACTTTTACTCTAATCTTTCCAGACAAGTATCCACAGCTGTTTTCCCATAGAATCTTCCTCTATTTCTGTACAAGGGGGTGTGTTAAAGCTGTTTTATCTCCACCACCAAGAAATTAGCCTAATGCATAACCACTAATGCTTCTGTACTGATTAATGAATACTTTCCTTCACTAATATCAATTAGTACAAATTCGCCTTTAAGTATTTTAGCATATAAGGGATATAGGACTAAGAATGCAATATTATTTATGTTCACTGTCCCAGAATAGCATATTACAACACTAGGTAGAAATGAGGGCAGTTAGGTGGCACAGTAGATGGAGTGCCATTCTGGAGTCAGAGTTTGAGAGTTCAAATCTAGCCTCTGACACTTACTAGCTATGTCACCCTGAGCAAGTCATTTAATTCTGTTTACTTCACTTTCCTCATCTGTAAAATGAGCTGGAGAAGAAATGACAAACTACTCTGGTAATTTTGCCAAGAAAACCCCTAATTGGGTTACAAAAGTCAGACATAACTGGACACACACAGCTTGGGGCACCATGTTTAAGGACAGACATTGGTAAACTGAATAGCATCCAGGAAGGTATGGGGTCTTTAAATTATATAACATTCAGAATATTTGAAAGATTTGAAGGTGTTTAGTCTGGGAAATTGGGACATAAGTGGGAGATTATAGTTGCTATGAACTATTTAAAGAGTTATTCTATGGAAAAAAATTAACTTTGCTTTCTTGGTCTCAATCTCTGGTTCAAATCAATGACATTTACTATATGCATATTGCATGCCAATGAGAAGCAACAAGTAGCAGCTATGAATAAGAAAAGTTAAAGTTAATTTGAAGAGAAATTATCTAATTATTCAAATAATTTAAAAAATAAATGATGGCCACTTTGAAAGGTAGTTGGTTCCCCTTCACTGTAGACCTTTTGAAGGAAAGGTTGAATAACCAGGTGTGGTAGATGTTATAGAGGGGCTCTTATCCTTTGGCATAGAGACCCCCCTGGCATAGACACTCCACAGTACTTCACATAAGGACACAGACTAGTACAGCAGATAGAATGTGGCTGTAGAATCAGAAAGGGTCATTTTTCTGAGTTCAAATCTGACATCAGATACTTATTAGCTGTGTGACCTTGGGCAAGTCACTTAAACCTGTTTATCTTAATTTTCTCATTTATAAAATGAGCTGAAGAAGGAAACAGCAAACCACTCTGGTATTGTTGCCAAGAAAACCTCAAATGGGGACACAAAGAGAGTCAGACATGACTTAAATAACTGAACAACAAAAATACATGCAGGCTAGTCCTGTGAATTTATTGAGAAATCTGAGATGTGGAAACTCTCTCTGCTCAGGTAATTCAGCACCTTCTCTGAAATTTATCATCTTCGAAAGGCACCTTCTGAAGGGTTCATCATCTCCACCTTGAGTTTGAGAGTCAGGCCAAGTTGCTCCATAATTTATAAGATGTCCTTTGGTTTGTGCCCTCAAAGGCAAACTTTGAGAGATTAGTGGATGGCAAGGACAACTGAACAGAGGAAAATGTCACCTGGCTCAGATGATCTATGTGGACTGAGTAAAGGGGGCAAAGGATATAGAAGGTTCAAATCAAAATGTAAACATTAAGAAAAAAAAATCAGGTGTAACAAAACCAACTCTCTATGTGAATCCTTAAAAGGTGGCATTTAAAACTAGATACACCTCTCTGACATTATTCAGCAAATTTAAAGCTGCAGTTTTGTCTCAGCCTTGCCTAGGAAACTTCAGGTCCACCAACCCTTGAGAACCAATACCTGGGAGTGACTGTAACTGAGTCGAGGAGACTTGGGCCACGTGGGCTAAAGTTGTCTTGCTCTTCACTACTGTGGGGACAGATGGCCTCAAGTTACTCCTCGGGATTCCACATAAGTCTAGAGGCTTCTGATTTCTTGGCACAGGGAATTCCCAAATAAGGACATTCTCTCTATCAATGTAATTCGGCACCTTCTCTGCCATGAGCTAGTCTTACATCATTGCCCAGAACATTGAGTCTTACCTAGTGATTTCCCCAGGGTGATACCTCTAGTATTTGTCAACAACAGCACTTGAATCCTTCTCTCCCTAGTTTAGAAACTGGTTCACTTTCCACTTTGCCAGGCTGGTTCTTATTTTGTCTAACTGGTGCTTAAGACTAAGGCTATATCCTAGATCAGTCATTCAATTAACAAGTAATTATCAAGCACTTGCCAGGCACTGTGCTAGGTACTGAAGTTATAAAAACCTAAGGAAAATAAGGGGGGAAATCCCATTCTAATGGAGGTGACTGTAGGTACCTAAATAAGTATCTGCAGAAAAAAAATGCATATAGAATAAAAATGAAGTAACTTTAGCAAGGGGAGGGAAAGAGAACAAATAATACTTAAGGGCCTACTAAGTGCCACAATTTATGCTATTATTATTTCCATTTTGTAGTTGAAGAAACTGAGGCAGGCAAAGGCTATGTGACTTGGGCAGTCACAACATATCAAGGCCAGATTTAAGGGAGCATATCAGCAGAAGGCTTTGTGTGAAAAAAAATGGTGAATAAGCTTTATCTTGAAGAGAGAAATGAATTCTGAGAGATGAAGTTGAGGAGCGAGTAGATTCCAGACATGGGAAAAGACCAGTGCCCAAAGCATAGAGATAGAAGAAAAAGGGCCATATGAAAGAAACAGAGGTGGCTACATTGGCTGGACCATAGAGTATGGGAAGAGGAATAATGTATAAATAAAGAGTCTTGAAAGATGGGTTGTGGCCAACTTGTGAATGACTAAACTTCAAACTAGAGAGATTATATTTAACTTGTAATGGGAAATGACTAGAGATAGGATAATATTTAAGAGAAGTGGAAGGCTGTCTCTAATGTACAGGTCAAGAACTCTAGAGAAAGGATTTTAGCAGGCAGAAGGCAGAAGAGGAACAATTTGGAAGTGAGTGACTTCCTGTAGGAGGCTGGGCTTGTTGAAGACAAATTTCTCATATGATCAAACTCTAGAGATTGGGGGAGGGGGTGAGTTTTACCCAGGATCTTTAAAAATAAAGTTGACATGTTCAGTTCATCACATACAAAGAAGTTACCTGGGCAGCTTTAGAGAGGATGGTCTAGATTATGGAAAAGGGGAAAGCTCTTTGAAACTGGAATCAGAATGGAGGCGTTGTAGTCTCAACATTAGCATTTTTCACTCTCTAACACTCAAATCATCTCTCTGAATTTCACATCTCCTTATCTGTAAAATAAAAGTAATAACATTATTGTGTCTGAATGGGTATACAGAGAAAATTTAGGAAGCAGAAATTTTATAAAATTGATGTCAAGAAGACCTGGGTTCAAATTTTATTCAATTGCTTGTTAGTTGCGTGACTCTGGAGTAATCAGTTACCCTGTCTGAGCTTCAGATTCCTCATCTCCAAAGTGGATTTAATAATTTGTGCAGATCTTATTTCATAGGGTTATTGTACATTATCAAATCAGCGAATGAATGTAAAGATTTTTTCCCTAAAGTTCTATATGAGTGTCATTATTACTATTACTTGTTAAAAAAGTAATTAGTGATGATAAATAGCATTGATATAGTGTTTTAATGTTTACAAAGTGTTCTACACATGTTTTCTCAATTGCCCTTCACAAAAAATGGGAGGTAAATTATATTAATCTGAGCATTTTCAATAAACAAAAAAGTGAGACAGACACAATAGCTGGTTTTCCCAATGTCACAGTGCTAGTTAATGTCTGAGGCAGGATTTGAACATGGATCTTCTTGACATCAACTCTAATATACTATCAACTGATCTACAAAGCTGCCCAGTTTATGTGAACAACTTAAGAAGGCACAGAAATGTAGCTCATTATTAAGGAGAGGAATATAACCTGTGATATAGGGAATTCACCACTGAGGAAAATTTCTCTATCAATGTATTAGCCTTCTCTATAAGTTATAGACCTAGGATATTAGCAAGTTTTGTGATGAGAAATGAGAAATTAAGTGACTTTTCCAGGATCATGAAATTAGCACATGTCAAAGAAAGAGTTTGGACTCAGGTAATCCTCCAAAGCCAGCTTTCTATTCTTTACATGATTTTGTGGGCTATTGCTGATAATATTTTAAATATTCAAATATCTTATCTTCCATTTAAAAATTAAAATAAATGCTTTATTATCTAGGAAAAAATATGAGGGAGAAGTCTGAAAAAATGTAAGTGAACAATTATTTATGTTTGTATAAATATATTACATATCCATATATAATGCCTACATATATCATTTTAGAAAAGAGGAAATGTGTATAAATAATAAATGAAGAATACATACATATGTGTATATATAATTGTAGCTGGTACCAGATGCTTTTGTCAAGACTTGATGACAGTTGATACAAAAGATAAGGATAAACTGTCATTTTCCTCAACACTGTCAGATGGGCAGGATTGGGTTAGGAAAAAAGTCAGCTCTGCCTGAGGTTGATAGGATCTCGGCAAGCTGTGATATGGTTTCAGTACTGATCGTTTTAGGAATAAAATTAGAATGCTAAAGGCAGAAAGGGATATATAGACAATTTGTCTCTAGGATGTTGAATAGTTAACAAATTGATTAATGAACAGATAATTTCCTAGCATTAAAAGAACTAGAGGGGTCCATTGTTACCTTGGCAGATTTTCCAAAGATTTACAGAAAGAAACAATGACCCCACTGCATTGGAAGGTGTGAATGGATGGTGCCCATGGTGATCCTACCCAAAGAAAAGAGGTCACACATAGGGTGAAGCCCAAGCATTAACTGAATGTCTAATTTAATCGTTATTACACCTTTCAATACCATTTCAAGGTTCAACTGGCATTTTTCTCATGAGAATTCTGTAAGAGAGGCAATGTATGACTCATCATCTATCATCATCATAGAATCACAGAAATCTCAGAGCAGGAAGGAGTCCCAGGTCCCATCTAGTCTAACCCACACATGACCAAAGACCTCAATTCCCACATCTTAAACAAGTGGTCAACCTCTTAGAGCTTGATGATCTCTAGTAAAGGGGAAATCACTGTTTCTTAGGGCAGTCCATTTTGGGGGGACAGAAATGACTTTTTATGAAACTTTGCCTTTTCTAAAGCCTAAATATACCTATCTACAATTTCACAGAGTAGATAGCATTTATTCTGTGTCTGAAAGATTGGATGGGAATCAATAAGGAGACCATAGGCAGAAGAAAGAGAAACAAGTAGGTAAGCATACATGTAAAGGTGAGGATAATAAAGAAATGTTTTAGAGAAAATTAAACATAATAATAACAAATCTTATTTCTTTAGAAAGTTTTAGAATTTTTCCCTTTAAAACTATTTTAAAATAGTTCTACTCTCTCCATTTTATAGATGAGAAAGCTGAGGCTGACAAAGAGAGAGAATTATCATTTTTCATTTATGTTAGTTGGACAAAACAAATCTTTACAATTCTGATCACTTTCTACATCCTGGATCAGTTGAATCTCTCTCTGTAAAGGTACCAATGAAGAGATTTTTACAAACAATTTAAAAAATGAGGATCAAAAATTGACCTGCAGCCTCCTCCATGAGAAAGCATATTTCTATTCCTTCAAGTTCTCTCAAAACAACTCCCAGGATAGCCTCTTAGCAGTGTCTGTGTAAAAGGGAGAGACAGATAACTCACAACATTTACAATGGCTTCAGTTTTCCTTCAATTATTGACCAAATTGGGTCCTCCATAGGGGCCAATATATCTGTAAAACTGAGACCTCAGACAAGAAGTAACCTTCTGCCTGGATTTTTGCTGTCACCTTCTGGTTGGTCTTTCTGCCTCAAGTCTCTCCCCATCTCCATCTATCTTTTGCTCAACTGCCAAGTGATTTTCCTTACTCCTTTAACGCAAAATAATCTCCAATAAAATTTTCCTTTGGTCCCGTTAGACTCATATCTAAAAATTCTATCTGATATTTAAAGTACTTCAGGAGCTGGTTCTTTCCTCTTTTTTTAAGCCTTCTTACAATTACTTCTTTTTACATATTCTGTGATTCAGTGACATTGACCTCTTCGCTGTTCCTCATTTAAGACATTCCATTTCTTGTCTCCATGCCTTTTCACTGGCTCTCCCACATGCCTGGAATATGCTACTTCCTCATCTTACTCCCTAGTAACACCTTCTGCTACAAGCATATTCAAGTCTCTCCTACCCCACTCCCTATTTCTCTATCCTCACTGATTCCCTCCATTTACATTATGTGTGTGTGCCTCAGTTTCCTCAATCATAAAATGAGTTGGGGAAGGAAATGAAAAACCATCCTAGTAACTTTCACAAGAAAACCTCAGGTGGGATTATAAAGAGTATGATATAACTGAAATGACTGAACAATAAAAATATAAACTACACAGTTTGTGAATGACCTAGCTATTCTCAGGATTAAAATGATCCAGGACAATTCCAAAGGACTTATGATGAAAAGTGCTATGTATTTCTAGTGAAAGAACTTATGGAGTTTAAATAAAATTGAAGCATACTTTTTAACTCTATTCTTAATTCTTGTTTGTTTTTTGTTTATTTTTGCTTACAATTTCTTTTGCAGCATTACTGCAAATATGGAAGTGTTTTGCATGATTGCACATTTATAGTCTATATTGAATTGTATGCAGCTTCAAGAAGTGGAATGGGGAAGAGGGAGATAATTTGGAACTTAAAATTAAAAAAATGTTAATTTTTCTCATGTAAATGAGAAAAATTAAAATTAATAAACCTTATAATTTTAAAATCAATACCATTCCTAATATGCTTCACACCTCTCTTTCTAGACAATTCACACATTACCTCTTATAGACTAGCTTCTTTGCTATTCCACTCAAATAGTATTCTGTTTTCCCATTCTGCCTTTTTGCACAACTTGTTCTACAGGTCTGAAATCTTCCTTTTCATCTCCAATGTTTGGAACCCATTGGTCCTTTTAAGATAGTTCAATTACCACATCTGTTAATGAGAAGCTTTTGCTGATTTCTCTACTTATGTTAATGCTTTCTTCTAGTTAAATATATCATTTGTTTTTCACATTTTAAAATTTGCTTATATCAATATGTATTGTTGTTCCCTTCTTTCTCACTCAATAGAATATATAAGTTCCTTGAACAAAGAAACTTTTGTTTTTCTTTTTGTATCCTTAGTGCCTAATCCAGTGTTTAGGATGTATTATATATTAATATGTACCTGTTGAATTGAATTAAATTCATTTTTATCTACTTCCTAATAAGCCCTTTGCCTCAACCCTGTACCCTATAATTACTACTCTGTCATATTCAAAATCCTTTTCATTTCTCTATGTTTTATGTTACATCTACTTTTGTGGCATATCTTCCAACCACATAGGATGTATTTGTCTTTGTATTTTCTGTGCTTAATGCAATGCCTGGCCCATTTGGACTGAACCAGTGATTTCATTTGTTATAAAGACTTTCCTCTAAGATAAGCATTACCATCAATACAAATGAGCTATTGTCCTGCCATTCAGAGTTGTCTAGGGTTCTAAGAGAAAAGGAGACTTATTTGCATAGTGTAATCTAGCCTAGATGGGCCAGAAATGAGATCTGAACACAAGATTTTCTAACTCCCAAGTCTTGAGCCTCTTCCCTTAGCCATGGCATATTGGCATTGTCAATAGCAATGATTTTGTTATTTCCAATGTAATCAGTCAGCAACCTTTAATTGAAAAAAAAAACTGAAAACACCCCTACTTAACACTTGACCAGTCACTAGGTGGAAGGGTTCACAAGTCAAAAACTCTGATCTCTGAGACTGCCCAGCCTTGGGTACAGCTAAGCAGTTTGGAAGCTGTGATTGGTTCTTGTGTAGAGGGGAAGAGAGAGAGGAAGTAACATGGGAAAAGGACTATTAAAAAGTCATGGCTTCCTGGATTCAGGACTTCTTCTTTCTTTGGATCTTCTGGCTTGGAGTCATTCCTGCCTTGATTCTTGAAGAGATGCTTCCCTTGGATCCTGTGGTGGTGAGTGGAGTGATTCCTTCCTTGGTTCTTCAGTTCTTTCTCATTGCTGGTAATTCAGATGGGACACTCCTATCAGTGTGAGTTCTCCTGAGATTCTTGGAAGTCTTAGCCTTGTGTGCGCTAAAAATTCTTGGTAGATTCTTCAGTGTCTTCTGGTTATTTGGATTTCAGCTTCCTAATTAGGGCTTTGGATTTTGGTGAGATTCTCTTTTGGATTCACATTTGCAGTCTGGAGACATTAGGATTAAATTTAGGGTATAGTACTTTCTGTCACTTTACCTACAGTTTTCCACTTTCATTCTTTCCACCTCTTTGTAAATAAAGCTGCTAAAAGTCATATTGACTTAAGCTGTAATATTTTTTTAATCTGTGACCACAATATTAGAATTCTCATATTAATATAAAAACCTAAATTTAATTTTTACAATTAATAACTATTCATTAAATCTAATTGAAGTACAATGTGCCATTTTTGTTGTCATTATCTCACTAAGAGTTATCAAATTTGGTCACATTCAGGTTTTGGGAGAAATTTTGTCTTCTCTATGGAGTCCACTATGTCATGTCTCTCTGTTTCTCAATGAAAAGGAAAGCAACATATTCCCTGAAACATCAATGTGGATATTTTCCTTAGTGATTTCCCCTCTGTAAAAGATTTACCCATGCTGTAGCCATGTAAAAGATGACAAGTCATAGAAATAGAGGAGTGAAATTTAAAATAACCAGTATCTCCTTGTATCTGGAAATTCCCTGGAGTCAATTCAGATGGCTCAGCCAAAAGAACTTGGCCAGAAGTATAAATATTTACAAATCATTCCAGTTGATTGCTCTTGCATCATGAATTTTCTGCCAGTGTCCAATGGATATGCTGTTCAAATTAGACATGTCTTTCAGACAGTTACAATCAAAATACAAAATTATGAACTCCTCTGAGGAGAGTAAAAAAAGGTCAGCTCTCCATTCATTTTAAAACTGGAGTTACATGATTAGAAACTCGTAAGGTGCTGATCCAGAACATTATAAATCTTCAGCTCTTGGAGAGGAAAACCTTAAAAGGTCTTTGGAAATGGGCCCTAGAGTGGGTCAGCATATTCAGATGAAATGTTGGCCACTAATGGATTCTGGAAGAAAGGCTACCTAAAGAGCCTGTTGGAGAAATACTAATGAACTTCTGGCCACTCATTGATTCCCTCATTGAGCAAGTAAGGGGTTATGCCTACCTGACTTATCCAAAACTATATTGTCCACCAAAAAACTCTTCCCAGGATACTAAGATGGATTATGTAGGCATTATTCTCAGCTTAGTATTATACAGTCATAGAATGTTAGATCTGAATGATCTAACTCAATCGAAATTTTAAGGCGACTCCTGAGAGGAGTTTGTTACAGCTGAAGATAATTAAGTCCATCACTGTCCAACCAGGAAAAAGACTTTGGGGGGAGAATTGAAAGATAAGGCATTTCTATCAACTGGTAAACATGTTTGGTAACTAAAATGTACTTTGCCTCAAGCAGTGTAGGCAAATGGAATGTTCAGATGGATTGAAAGTTATTATTGATGAAGATAATGGTTATAGAGAATGGTTAGGTACATAGGACAAACTCAAATATTACAGGAATGACAAAAGAATTTAAGAATATTACTCTGAAAAGCAAGGACTGTATATAACTTTTTCTTGGTGTTGTATGAAGATAAATATGAGGAAAAAATAGCTAATATGGAAAAGGATGAAGACAATGAACTCTTGGAGATAGATGAGGCTACTCTGGACACAAGGAACATAACCAAGCTAAAAATGATACTGGAAATGAAGATGCTATTTTAAAATCTAGAATCTCTGCTCTTCACATCATTTATAATTATTTGATATGACTTCCAAGGCTGGCTATTTGGATATAGTGAGCAATATCAGCCAGAAACAGTAATACATATATCTGAAAACATCTCAAGGTTATGTGAAGAAAAGAGTGATGATCAAAACTGTCTCTCATCTTCTACTATGGTCTAATCATTCAGTTCTACCAGGAAGATATGCTGAAGTGATGAAGAAATCATTGAAGGGTACTGAGGTGGATAGAGTACCAGGCCTAGAGACAGGAGGTCCTGGGTTCATATTTGGTTTCATACACATCTTAGCTATGTGACCCTGGTCAAGTCACTTAACCCAGGTTTCCTAACTCTTACAACTCCTTTGCCTTGAAACTGATACTTAATATTGATTGTAGGACAATAGAAGAGTATTTTAATATTTTTAATCATCGAGTCAGTTGCAGAAGGTGGAAGAGAACTTGATATATATGTATGTGTGTGTAGAAGCAGTTATTCCAACAATAGAAAATGACTAGACAAGACACTTTACAATTTAATGAAGAGATAAATTCTATGGTAATTATTGATTCTAATTTTAAAAGAATTAATCTGTAGATGTGGACATACTCATCAATGAATAGAGTTTCTATAATAAAGGGACTGTTGGGTTTATTCATTAAACAAAAAAGGCATTCCATTACCAGCTTTGTTTAATAAAAACTTATGTGCAATGAAAAAAATAGAGCTGGAATATTTCATGTGGAAACAGAGCTGAAAATGACCTTAGCATGCAGAATGTTAACATTAGAAAGGGACTTAGAATATAGGTTGTGAGAATAGGAAGGGATTTTGGAGATTATCTACACCAGGAGTCTCACTGTTCAACTGAGAAAATTGAAACCCAGAACAGGGAAGTGATCCATTCAAGGTCATACAGTTAGTAAATAGTGGATCTAGGGCTGAAATCCAGATTTTTTTAACCTCATATATACTGTTCTCTCTGCTATATCACATTGCTCCCAAAAGTTTACCTTCCCTAAATTGAAGTGAAACCCAAGCAATAGCAGTAAGTATACCAAATTCTATCTACCATGTTGGATCCAAGATCTATTTCTCTGAATGCACCATTTTAAGACTACATAGACACTCATTCCCTTGCTCTTTCTCAGGTTTATGTGGTGCTTTCTTTAAGTCAGTAGTGTAGAGCAAACAATTGATAGGTACAAGAAAAATTGTCAAAAGCCACCCATCTACCACTTTGTCTCAAACACCAGGTTAAAATCAATTGTAAATCAAGGAGGAATGCATGTATTAACAATAATAATAGCTGACATTTTATAGACTTTAAGTTCTGAAAAGAATTTTATACACATTCTCATTTAATCCTCATAACAACCCTGTTGAGTAGGCATTATAGGTGTTATTATCTTCATTTTACAGAAGAGAAAATGATGGAGAAGTTGAAAGTCTTGCTCATAGTTACACAAAAGAAATATTTCAGAGATGGGCTGCAAATACTGTTTTGCATGAACTCTATGGCCCAAACACTTTTCACTTTGCATAATGACCTTTTCGGCCAGATACACCTTTTCCTACCTTTGATTTCATTAAGAAATATCTTTCTCACTCTCTTCTAATCATTCCTTTAAGGAACAAGAAGCTACAAATTAGATATCTGTTTGAGGTCAGTGATTTGAGCAATTTATTTTATATTTCTTATACCAAAGAATAAGATATCTAAAGATTTCTAAGTGTAAACTAAAAGCATGTTTTAGTTAAAATTTCTACTTCTCTAATTTTCCTCTATAATTACATCTTATTTGATCTATTAGAAATTATTAGGTGCTTTTTTCTACTGCTGTTCTTAGACAAATAATTCTGAGCCTTCTTTAATTCATCTGTCAGATGAGAGGATTAAACTCAACAATTTTCAGCTTTAAATTTCATGGCTCTACAGAGTCTTTTTCATCTTACCATAACAGGTGATTGACTCTTGAAGGCTATTCCAACAAAATACAAACTACTAATTCCAACCAAGTTGTATAAATTCTGATAAGAGACTTTCAATGCATAACATTCAGATGAGATACACATTTTATGGACCCTGTGATCAAATGTATATCTCTTATCTGAAAGTTATATATTTAAAATCTCATCATCTTAAGTTTATACAAAGGATGTATATCATTATTCAAAAATATCTCACAGAAACTACCAATAAAAATTTGTAGGGCTACAATTGGCATTGGTAGAAAAAGGAAATATATATTAGAAATTATCAGTCCTTAAAATCCTGAAACAAAAATTACTACCATTCTAATTGTCAGAAATCTGGTGTATTGCTGATTCTCTGCTCTACTTTAGCCTTTTAATTTTAGGCACAATGGGACAGCCAGGTGGCTCATTGAACTGAAAAGTAGAAGAATAGGAAGATAGGAGGTCCTGGGTTCAAATGTGCTTTCAGATCCTTCTGAACTGTATAATCCTGAGAAAATCACTTAACCACCATTGCCTGGCCCTGACCATTCTTCTGCTCTTGGAACCAGTACAGAGTACTGATTCCAAGACAGAAGGTAAGGGTTTTAAAAAAAAAATTAGGCACAAGTGCATGCATCTAGAAATGAATGAAACATAGCCCTGTTTGGCCAAGTATTGGCTCTTTGAGCCAGAGATGTTTTTTAAATTATCCAACATTTACCACTGCCAAGTAATTGAAGCCCAATAGCAGAGAAGAACCAGACATCTAACATGCAGCCATCTACTTCCATTCTTTTTTTCTGAGATGTTGCCATTCCTGCAGACCAACCAGTCTCCAGTCTGGATTGTAAAAGCTTTAAAACCAAGCCCAATGGGATTTTCTTAGTACTGATGATTCTGACTTATATCTTCATTGTTTTATCATGGAAGGAGAATTATTGCAGGTGGCATTTGGGTGGAAAGGGTTTGAAAGCTAACAGGATGGTTCTCTGTGCATGAGGGGAGTCAAATAATTCATGTAGGGCCTGGTTTTTCTCCTGTAGTTTCTAGTGTTTGGCCCATTTCTGCCTTTGGATATATAGTTTGTATCTCTTTAACATTATTGCTGCTATTCATCATCTGAATCATCCCAGATATGCAAAGCATCATCTATTTAGAGCTTGAAGGGATCTTAGGGGCCATATAGTCTATATTCTTCCTTATTTCAAATATGAGTTGAGAAAATATCACATAGAAAATAATTGGGAAGAACAGGATTTGAATTCAGGTTCCTTGATTCCAAATTTAGCCAACTTTCTAAAACACTCTAGTATTTCCTTCATCTCACTTGACTTCAATTTCATTTTTTGTACAATAGGATAATTGAACAGACAATCTCTAAAGTCCTTTCTGCTTCTGAAATTTATGACTCATTGATGTTCATGGGTAATTCCCTAATTTAAAGTCTTCTCTTATATTTTTCTTGAAAGCCAGTACCCCAGGTGAGAGTTTCTTTGATCTGTATATTTTTTGGTATTAGGAAAGGGTGGACATTTTTCCAAGCTGGACAAGGACCATGGCCATAATTGAGGATTATTCTCTGACTCATTGGACTAAACTTGCACCTAAGAAAGTGATTTTTAGCCTTGTCCCTCTTTCTTTGTCTCCTGCCTCTTTTCTCACTGCCAAGTCTAATTACGATTGAAAATGACTTAAGAATTGACAGACACTCTCATGACTTTGCAAATAAAGGTTTATCTTTTGACATTTATACTTTGCATGTCCTTGTTTGAGTCAAAATGGAAAAGAAGGTAGTATCTAACTAGCTTCAGTCGGTTCTATAACATTTTCTTTTTGCATCAGAAAGAAGAAAATTGTCAGAAGGTAGAAGAGGGCTTACCCTTTCCCTTGAACTGTTTCAATACCAGCAAGCTCAATAATTGAACAGTAAAGACTCATTTGGTCATGCTGTCAGTCAGATTGGACTTCTGTTGAGAAGATCACCAATCTGGTTCTATTAAAAGCCCTGAATGCTGCTACTAGGTCTGTATCCCAAAGAGATCAGAGAAAACAGAAAAGGACCCACCTATACAAATATATTTTTCAGCAGTTCTTTTCGTAGTGGCAAAGAATTGGAAACAGAGGGGTTGTTCATCAGCTAGGGAATGGCTAAACAAGTTATGATGTAGGGTTGTAATGGAATGCTTTTATGTCATAAGAAATGATAAACAGGATAAGTTTAAAAACTGGCAAGACTTCTATGAACTGATGCAAAGTGAAGTGAGCAGAAACAGAACAATGTATCTAGTAAGAGACATATAATGTAATGATCATCTGTGAAGGACTAAACTATTATCAGCAAAACAAGTTCCAATATCTACAAGAGACCCCCCAAAAAGTGCTATCCACAGTCAAAGAAGGAATGGTTGGAGTATGATTGCAGATCAAAACATTACATACTACACTTTATTTCTTTCATGAGTGTTTCATAATATATGTGATAAGTTTATTCTGTCATAGCGTAAACAATATATAAATATATATTGCAAGAAAGCACTTGTATTGTCTATATTAGTCTACTTACTGCCTCAGGGAGTGGGGAAAGGAGGGAGAAAATATGAATTTTAATGTTTCTACATGTAACAGAAAAAATGAATAAATTTTCAAAAAAGATCTCACAAAGATGCTTCCCTGATGTCTCATACTGGCTTAGAATTATTAGCCAGGAGAGTTCAAATTCTGGCAAGTCCTGTGAAATTGTAGAGGCATTAAAAACTAATCCTAAAAGAGATTATGCTTCTGTCATCAGAAGTCAAGCCTGGCCAAGTCTATCAGGGTACATTGTAAGGTTGACTATAGGTTTATGATAATGAAAATAATGGTGACTTTGGCCACAACAATTCATAAAGACCATCCAATAAGGGACCATTTGATTTTTCCAGGGAGTATCTATTCTCTTGAAAGAAATCCAAAGTATTGACCCAAGTAAACACTTATGAATTGCCTGTAGTCCAAGAACTGTGCTGGGTTCTAGGGATAAAGAGACAAAAATTAAACACTCTAAGTTTAGGGGGTGTTTACATCCAATTTGGAAGGAAAGTATATATCAAAGTGTATACAGAATTTATATGAAATAAATAAAAGATTTTTTCATGGTAAAGACATTATTATGTCTTTGTTATGGAGCACAAGAAAAATGACATAAAGGAAATAGAATCTGACTCAGGTCTTGAAAGAAACTAGGGGTATTAAGAAGTAGAGATGAGGGGAGAAGTTAGGTAGTTCAGTAGATAGAGACAATTTAGGAGGTCCTGGCTTCAAATATGATCTCTGACACTTCTTATCTGTGTGACTTGGGGCAAGTCACTTAACCCCCATTCCCTAGCCCTTACTGATCTTCTGCCTTAGAACCAATACATAATATTGATTCTAAGATTGAAGGAAAGGGTTAAAAAAAGTGGAGGTGAGGGGGAAGGGCATTCCAGGTATTTAGGAAAAGTTGGAAAGACATTGAGGGAGGGGAGAGCATGGGACAACTTGTTGTCTCAGTGGAGAGAGACCCTGGTCCAAAAACATTATGGCCTTGGTTCAAATTTGGCCTCTGGCATTTCCTAGCTGTGTGAACCTGGACAAGTCACTTACCCCAACTGCCCAACCCTTACCACTCTTCTGTCTTGTAATCAATACTTAGTATTGATTTTAAGATAGAAGGTAAGAATTTTAAAAAAGAAAATACATGGTAATAGGCAATATTATGTTGTGTTTGAAAAATAGCAAAAAGGGTAAGCCAGTAGGTGAAGGGGAGAGATATATTGTGGGTCTGAAAAAAGTCCTTTTGATCTATCAATGACAAAAAGAGGAGTTTGTATTTGATCCTAGAGTTCAGAGGGAGCCATTAGAGTTCATTGAGCATGGAAATTATGTGATCAAAATTGTGTTATAAGAATATCATTATGACACCTGTGTGGAAAATGGATGAGAGAAGGAGGAATTTGAAGCAAAGATATTAATTTAAAGTGGTCTGGGAGAGCCCAGGTGAGAAGTGATAAAGACTTGAACTAGAGTGATGGAATGGAAAAACATTTATTAATTTATTATATGCTTAGCACTATGCTAAATTCTGGATGTAAAAGCAGAAAACCATGATAATCCATGCCATCAAGGAGGTCCTATTCTAAATGGGTAGCAATAAAGGAAGACTTAATACATAGAAGATGGAAAAACCAGATCATTCTTAAAATTTGGCAGACAAAGTAGGAGAACAGATGATAAATCCATGAGGACCTTCGGTAGCCATGAAAAGGCAGATGGTTTCCCCAAAATAACTATTAGGAAGAAGGTAGTGTATCCAAGGGGAAAAGGCTAGTAGGATTCATGGATAGGGTGTCAGCATCTAACTAAGGATAGTTATCAAGTGCTGAGTAAAGATGATTGGATAGGGGAAAGGGAATGATCATTGGTGTTGTTACTTCATCTTTATACTATGGCATAGTAGAGTAGAGGAAAGAACAAATTCAAGAAATATTTTAGTTAATGTGTCAAATAGCATTTACTATATTTACTATTTTCAAGATGCTATGCTAATATCAAAGGTAAAACTGACCAAAAAAAATGGCTACAGATTGAATATGAAAGATGAGGGAGAGGGAGACATTAAAGATAACTTCAGACTTAGGAACCTGAGTGACTGATAGGCTAGTGATGCCCTTAGAGGAAAAGGGTAATTTCAAAAGAGGGGAGGATTTTGGAGGGAAATTATTTGTTTTGGGAATTTGGAAATTGAGATTCCAATTTGAAAGACTGCTGATGATTCAGGGTTGCTATTCATGAGAAAAGTCAAATACTCTGTGTGTGTGTGTGTGTGTGTGTGTGTATTTGTTTGTTTATATGGAAATCATCTTCAAAGAAATGGTAACTGATCCCTTGGGACCTAATAATGTTGTTTAAAAAAAAAACATAAAGAGAGAAGAGAGCCTAGAAGAGAGGGTTGGAGTACAATCCTTCCATTAGTGAGCATAATATAGCTAATGATCCAACCAATTAGATTGAGAGCTATTAGGCAAGGAAGAGGAGAACCAAAGGAGATGTGTCACAGAAGCCCAAAATGGAGAATATCTAAAAGGAGGAGATGGCCTATAATATAATATTGAAGATTGTATTTAGCAAATGAAGTATGATGATGGCAAAATACCACTGTATTTGACAATTAATTGATTGATTATTTATAATCATGGAGAGAGACATTTTAGTTGAGTGGCTAGTTGAGAGAGAGAAAGAGAGAAAGAAAGAGAGAGAGAGAGGAGAGAGAGAGAGAGAGAGAGAGAGAGAGAGAGAGAGAGAGAGAGAGAGAGAGAGAGAGAGAGAGAGAAAGAGAGAAAGAAAGAGAGAGAGAGAGAAGGGAATGATCTTTTGTTCAAAAAGATGATAGGTAAAAATTAAGTAATATAAGATACTTTTAAACAAGGTCAACAATCTTAGAAATGGAGAGTTTCATAGACAGAATACTGGGGTTGGAAGAAACCTCAGAAAATAAACTGTTAGAATACAGAATGTGGAGTGTTAAAACATAGAATATAGATTTTTAGGGCTGAAGGAAAATGTGTTATTTTCCTCATATTTCCTCAAGCCCCAATCATGATGATATTGGGTGAGGGTAGAAATTATCAGCTTTAAAGTGACATTCAAAAGGGGCCTTTGGAAAGATCTATTATCAAAAGGCTGTAAAAGGACCTTATGTCAAAATACCCAATATGTGGACTGCCTTACACTCCATTACTCCAGTAACATATATGGGCTTAATGATTTACTTCGTGTTGGAGAAAACTACTCCAACAGACTCCATAATTGGGGTTTTTTAAAAATGCCCGCAATATGTTAGCATTACACCATAAATCGAACAGCACACTTAGGCAGGCAGGCATAATAAAAAGATGTATCTGACAAAAAAATACTGCACTTTAGAAATTGGCTTAGGAGAATGCTCCAATCTGATTGGCTTTTGGCCCAGGTAATTATCTCTGAAGGAAAGTACCTCTTAAGACTAGAAATGGTCTTCCCCCACCAGAATCCAACCACATCCAAGTGAGTTATTAAATAAAATCCATATTAAAACATCTTGGATTTATGTCTCCTTTCATATTCTATCCTTCCTAAAAGGTGACTCTCCTTGAAACAGATAGTTAAAGAGTTTAAAATCAAATGCATTCTGCACAGGTTGTCATGGGTCATCAATAGCAGCTTCCACTGGGTAGAATAGGAATATGGCCAGGTTTCAAATTTTGGTAACTACAAGAGAAGTCAATCTGGACCATCTTTCTCAACTTGGAGTTCTGTTTATTTTTTAGCATTTTGATAATTATACTTTAATATCATTATAGTTACCACTGAAATATTATGTATTTTATTTTATATGTCTAAAACCATTAGTCCAAGAAGGGGTCCACACCAGACTTCCAAAGAGGTCAAAGACATAGAAAAAGATTAAGAATCTCTTGTCTTTTATATGCAAGATGAGAGAAGTTGCAAGGAGTTGGAGAGGAATAAAGACCATTTCTTCTCCTAAAAGAACTCATCTGGGATGGAAGAGTGATAGAGAAATCATCCATAGTTCTTGTAGAGGGGACCAAGGGAGCCTTTAATGATCAAAAGATAATTCTCTTATGCAAATCAAAACAACTCTGAGGTATCACCTCACACCTAGCAGATTGGCTAACATTACAGCAAAGGAAAGTAATGAATGCTGGAGGGGATGTGGCAAAGTAGGGACATTGATTCATTGCTGGTGGAGTTGTGAATTGATCCAACCATTCTGGAGGGCAATTTGGAGCTATGCCCAAAGGGCGACAAAAGAATATCTACCCTTTGACCCAGCCATAGCACTGCTGGGTCTGTACCCCAAAGAGACAATGGACAAAAAGACTTGTACAAAAATATTCATAGCTGCACTCTTTGTGGTGGCCAAAAACTGGAAAACGAGGGGATGCCCATCAATTGGGGAATGGCTGAACAAACTGTGGTATATGTTGGTGATGGAGTACTATTGTGCTAAAAGGAATAATAAAGTGGAGAAGTTCCATGGAGACTGGAACAACCTCCAGGAAGTGATGCAGAGCGAGAGGAGCAGAACCAGGAGAACATTGTACACAGAGACTAATACACTGTGGTATAATTGAACGTAATGGACTTCTCCATTAGTGGCGGTGTAATGTCCCTGAACAACTTGCAGGGATCCAGGAGAAAAAAAACACCATTCATAAGCAAAGGATAAACTATGGGAGTGGAAACACCGAGGAAAAGCAACTGCCTGAATACAGAGGTTGAGGGGACATGACAGAGGACAGACTCTAAATGAACACTCTAATGCAAATACTATCAACAAAGCAATGGGTTCAAATCAAGAAAACATCTAATGCCCAGTGGACTTACGCGTCGGCTATGGGGGGTGGGGGGGAGGAAAATAAAATGATCTTTAACGAATAATGCTTGGAAATGATCAAATAAAATATATTTTAAAAAAATAAATAAATAAATAAAAAGATAATTCTCTTACTTTTTATGGTAAGTCATTTTCTGTTGTTTTTTTTAAATCAAATCTATCTTGCTGAAGGTCTCTGGATGACCCCTCATGTGTCAGTTGGTGTAGACACTAGACTGACATAGCCTTCTAACAAAATCCTAGAAGAAGGTTCTGAAAATGTTCCCCCTCTCTTCCTAGGAAGTTCCTAGGAAGGTCTAAACTATCTTTAATATCTCAAAAACAAATACTTCTTTATAGAAAACAAAATGTAACATATAACTCCAAATCTTCTCAATTACCTTCTGATGTTAATCATAAATTTATTATCATCTTAATTTGGCATATCAGGAAAGTATGCCAAAATTTTTCTTCACAGTCACAGAGCTTGAGAGGGGAAGGGTTGGGATTTGAACCTAGGTCCCTTGATACAAAATCTGACAATCATACCACTTTAACACATTATTCTTTGTCAATTTTCTTTCAGATTTATTCTTTTCTATGTTCCAAATATATATGTGTATGTAGGTATGTATAAGGTGTCTGGGATGTTAAGAGAAGATTAACATCTATTCTGAGGGCTAACCAAGGCCTTTTCTGAGCTGTTCATTCACTCCCAGCATCCACCTTTCACTCAACTATCACCTTTGGCCCCAGAAAGCTGTAGCATGTACAGTGGCCACATCCCATTTAAAACATCTTGGAAGACAACATAAACCAGTTTAAGAGCAACTGCTGAACCTCAAACTTATCAATTATTTTGGGGAATGTCTCCCTCAAGTATGTGAAGATTTCGCCTTGCAGAAAGGATAAATGAGAACAGTCTGTTCCAATGGCCAGAAAGGTGGCTAAAGCAGATGCTGTGGAGTGCCTAGAGCTTGGCTAGACATTAAAGAAGTGAAGGTCATCCTCTGCATCCCAGGTCATTGCCAGTGGTCTTGTCTCTTGTTTTGTCATTGGGCTTTGATGATTCTGGAAGAGAGAGTGAGATTGATCACTTTGTGTAATTTTGCCTCACTTAAATTCATTTTATACAAATGAATATTTGTATAATCAACAACAAATCAAAATAATCCTCCATGATGACATTGATCCTCTTCAAAAACAAAAGCTGAATGACAACAATATATATTTATATATGAATATGTATGCATGTAGGTGGATATATGTATAGATAGGGATATATACATATGTATGTAGGGGTATATATATACACACATACACACACCCACATATTTGCATATATATGCATGTGTAGATTTATAGATGGGTGGGTGAATAGATGGATGAATGGTTAGATGAATGGATAGATAGATAGATAGATAGATAGATAGATAGACAGACAGATAGACAGATGGATGGATGGATGAATAGACAGATGAATAGATGGATGGATGAATAGACAGATGAATATATGGATGGATGGATGGATGGATGGATAGATGGATGGAAAGAATGATAGTTAGATACATAGACTATACTTATGGCAGATCCTCATTGCAATCCAATACTATTATGTCACCTGAGTCCTCCACCATAAACCAGTTCTATAGATAAATACCGAAGACAACAGTGAACCAGGTCTTGATGAAAAGGATGGCACACAGATTGAAAGGAACAGTAAAGACTCTCGGTTTTGCCTAAATCAGATGTGGTAGAAATAGTATCTCAATCCCTTTCTTCATGAAGTTTTATTTTATTTTTTTTAAACCCTTACCTTCCATCTTGGAGTCAATACTGTGTATTGGCTCCAAGGCAGAAGAGTGGTAAGGGCTAGGCAATGGGGGTCAAGTGACTTGCCCAGAGTCACACAGCTGGGAAGTGTCTGAGGTCAGATTTGAACCTAGGACCTCCCGTCTCTAGGGCTAGCTCTCAATCCACTGAGCTACCCAGCTGTCCCCATGAAGTTTTATTTTAATAATAGCTTAAAAGGCATAGAAACCATACTCAGGATTTTTGTTTGTTTTATTTTGTTTTTTGTTTTTCTCTAAAAATGAAAGGATCAGGCAGGTGATTTCATGAAGCAGCCACAGGGAGGTCCAGGTTGGCTCCCTGAGGTTTGGCTGGCAAATCATAAATGAGCTACTCAGACAATAGAGTTCTACTCAACTGATTCACCTCAAGTTGTTGTCAATGTCTTTTTATTGAATTCCATCTCTGGCTATGATAAAGTAAGCCACCTATTATAACTGTAAAAAGGATCTCCTAGTTTCTCAATTTATTCCACTGTTGAACTTAAACTATCAACTGGCTGGAGTCAGATTTATCCAAGAAGAGAGGTGAAATTCAGTTGAGAGTCCATATTGTGACATAAGCTATCTGGATTGATAATGAGATCTGGGAAGGCTTGTGAACTATCTATCCTATAACTAAAGATATATCACTATATATTCTACATGTGGATGAATGCACACACATGTATGTATATATAGACACTCATACATATATATATATACACATATATATATATATGCATTTGTTGTCATTTTCGATCTTGTCTGACTGTGACCCCATTTGGATTTTTCTTAGCAAAGATACTGAAGTCATTTGCTATTTCCTTCTCCAGCTCACTTCATGATTGAGAAAACTGAGGCAAAGTGGGAGAAGTGATTTGCTCAGGGTCACATATATAGTAATAGTCTAAGGCCAGATTAAACTTAGGAAGATCAGTTTTCCTGGCCCTAGGCCCAGCTGTCCATATATATATATATACACCATATATATTAATTCACATTAGATACATGCAAATGCATGTCTACATGTCTAATATACCTGTAGGCATGTGCATATATACAATATACACATGTATGTTTATATATTCGTATATATGCACGCAGTTCAATTTCAACAAATATTTATTAAACACCTATGATGTAAAGATCAGGGAGTACAAAATTTATGTAAAATACAATTTGTACTCTCATGTAACTTACAGCATAGTAATGTGAAAGATAGATAACTATAAATGAACACTCGTATTATATGATCTATCTGAAATCTTAAGGAGGAAAATTAATACATTTTAGTATCTAGAATACTTTAAGATTTCAAATCATTTTAAATAGGTTTTCATTTGATCCTTATAATAACCCCTATTAAGTAGCTACATTTATTCCCATTTCATAGATTGCAAGAAAATAAAGGCTGGGAGAGGTTGAGTTGTCCAATATTACAGTTCCTGTTTGAGATCAGAGGTGAATTTAAATCCATCTTCATCCTGAGTCAAGTCTAGGAATGTATCCACTGTTCCTCCAGTGTGTCTGCATGTGTGTGTGTGTGTGTGTGTGTGTGTGTGTGTGTGTGTGTGTGTGTGTTTATGATTGGGAATGGGGATCCCAGGATCGTTTTCCTGGCCAAAGTGACATTTGAATTGATATCTAAAGTTAAAGTGTACAATAGAAATAGTCAGGAAAGTATTCTAGGCATTGGAAACACAAAGCCTAACAACAAAGACAGAAATTGTGAACTTGGATGTGAGAGAGTTAAGAGGCCAAATTTGACTGGAGTATCAAGTACACCATGAAATAAGGCAGAAAGTTCAATGTTCATTCTCATCCAACAATCATTTCTTAAACATTTATTCTATATAGGAATTGGAGCTAAGGAAGATGCAAAGTTTAATACGATATCATCCTTGTCCTCAGAGAAGAGGAAGTTTTAATAAATAATGAGCCAGATTCAAAGCTGGAAGGATCTGGTTCAAGTACCACCAAACCAAACTGGCTGCATGAGCTGAGGAAAGTCACTGGACAGAGGTGATCTAGGCAATTCTCTAAGATTTCAAATCTTTGCAGAAGAGACATAAAGCTACCTTGGAGTAGAGGGGATTACCTTATCCGATCACTTTCTGTTATCAATGATATCACCAATCTGGTCCCTACCATCTCCTTATCCTTTTCCTCGAGGAATTTATAATCAAATAAAAGAGATAATAAAAATAAAAAATGACAATTCACAATAGCCCAGGTTATGTGTGTGGATCAGTGGCCCAAGTATAGAACAAGATAGCTAATCATTTCTGGCCAGGGCATTTTGTGTGTATGTGTGTGTATCTGAGAGGTGGAAGAGGCAAGATTAGAAAAGGATTAATGAATGCAATGGCATTTGAAATGACTAGGAAAAATGGGAAAGGTTTGTTTTTAGTTTTTAATGTAAAGTTAGTAATCACAAAACAGAGAGTATAAACTAGAAACTTCTGTGCTTGGGACAAGCAATAGGGAGTGAATCAACAGCTGATCGACAGTGAGGGGGTAGAATATCACCTTATGTGAGAAGAGACAGAGACCCTAAGATAGGGAATAAATATGCTTACTTATCACTAAGAGTGGAAGTGAGAGGCGGAATCAGGTTGGAAGGGGACACACACCATCTGGTAACTTCGTATTTCAATTAATTATTCTTGCTAACTATATGCTAAGCTCTGTTGTTTCTACACTGCTTAAAGTATTAAAAAAATATGTCAGCGCTCTCCACATTCAATGCCCTGGGGCAAAAACCCAGCAGCCCAGCATTAGTTATGGCTCTGCTATCAACAACCTCAAATCAAATACATACATATAATATGTAATCAAACTGTATGTGAAACCCTTGGCATTTACAAAAGTAGAATTAAATAAATTAATATAAAAATGCATATCCTCTATAAGTAGAAATAAGATTTCCATGGAAAGAAAAGGACTATGGTAAAGAGAAGCATTTGTCTGGAATAGAGAAAAAACACCCAATTAGAAGGGTAAATTTTTTCTTATATACAGAGAAATAGGAGGAAAGGGGGGACTATATAAGCGAGGGATTGAGGAGGGAAATACATATCAAGAGGTAGGGAAAAGATGAGGGATAGGGAGGGATTCATAGGACTATATAGGGTATATAAGGGAGAGATTTTTAGAATTGAACTCATATCATATCATGGTTATGAGAATAAGGAAGGGATTGTTAGGTAAGAGGGAAGGGATTTGGGAAACACCTTAGGAAAGGTGGGTGAATTTAGAACTGGAAGGGCATGGGGGAAGGATAAGGGAGGATTTGGGTGATGGGATACAAATTGGAGAGGGGTGGTCAAAGGAAATTGGACATATGAGGAGGAAAAAAGGAAAGATGGGGGGGAAACAATGAAGAGGAACAGAGTAGATTAAAATAAAGAAGATGAATAGGAGAAAGAATAAAAAACCAGGACTTGATAGTGTGTTGTTTACAAGAAACACAATGAAAATGAGAGACAAACATAGTGAAGGTGAGGGGCTAGAAGAGAATACACTATACTTCAGCTGATCCAGAGAAGGCATCAGTAGCAGTCATGATCTCTGACATTGAGGCTAAAAAGGATATATATATAGATATAGATATAGATATATAGATAGATAGATATAGATATATAGATATAGATATAGCTATATACATAGATATAAATATATGTATATGCACATTTATATCAATATATAAAAGTGATTATATACATATATATATATATATATGGAGCCAGTATTAGTTTTTTTTTTATATTTTGAAGGATATGTTTACAATATCTATTAGCCCTAACAACATTGCATTAGCAAAATCTTTAAACTATGAAAACCTACCATTGATTGTTAAGTATTATGGGTCTTTAATATTTGTGTCTGATTTCAGAAGAAGGGTTTACTAAGGTGTCACTGCACAAGGCAAAGAATCACAAGGTCAAGAAAACAAACAATCCTTGTGGGATTGATGAGGATCCCAGATAGAGGAATTTTTTTGGGGGGAGGGGTTTGGGGAAGTAGCTGTTTGTCAAATTCAGATACTCTTCCTTGTGCCAGGTTTCTATAAGTTCATTAGTTTGGCTTACATTTTGGCTCCCCTGTCCCTGAAATTGAAGCAACAATCAGAGCAGGAAATCATACTTACCTTTTACCTCAGACTTTTGTCCCCTTTTCTCTTTTATAGTATGGCAATTTTCTGTGGTTCTGGCTGCTGATGGGTAAATGCAATATTGCTGCCTTTGTCCTGTATGCTTGTAGGACATAAGCTACCCTAGTTGGGCCTTGATGGTGATTCAAGGACCTGTTATGATTTTATTATTATTCATAATTTTATACATGTAAAATTTTGGTATATATTTTATCTAGAATTTTTTCTCTTCTATTTTGAATTTAGGGTTTTTTGTTTGTTTTGAGAATTGATTCATATACCTCATAGTTCAGTCATGTATCCCAGGATGATTCTGGTGTTGGTCATCATCCTCCTAAAGTTTAATTCAAGGTTTAAGATCTTTTAAACCAATTTTAGGAAAAGAAAATCACCACAACCCTGAATCAAGAAAGTGGATCTTCTGGAGAAGATGGTTTAAGGATGCCTACAGGAATCACACACTACATCATGAGATCCAGTGTCAACTTTAGAATATAATGAGCTGAATCAAAGCGGGTTGAACCTATCATTTACTCTGAATGTAAACTCTCATACCAAAGGGGAGTGACTCCTAATTGGTTTTTTATCAATGTGTCTATCAATCATTTTTTCCTTTCTCTCTCTTCTTTCTTTCCTTATCCTTCAAATTGTAATTCTTTCTCTGTAAAGTACAATATTTTATACACTTCTAGTAAGAGAATCTTTAGATACATAGGTTACATATGTGGAAAGATTTATTGGGGAGCCTTGACATGTTAATCTAGAAAATAGAGTGAGAAGATTTAACATGCTGGTCTCCCAAAGAATCAAAAGGGGAATTATGTAAAGGAAATTTACCCCTCCCCCTGACTATGTATTACTGGCATGAGTTTGAACTTGGCCTGGAAGCAAGGACTGTGTTTGAGGGAAATCATTGGGTAAATTGGGTCACGAGAATAGAATGGCAGCTAGAAAGGGCAGCAATGGAGTCAAGATATCTCAAGACAGGGGGCAGGGCAATCTCCCTTGTGAAACCTCCTAGATTGCTCCTCTGGGCTGAGCAGGCAAAATAGAAAGCCATAGTTGGATCCTGAGACATCAAGTATGACAGTTAGTGGGCAGAGAATAGGTTTGATAAACTGAAGCAGCAGCAGATGTTGCTCTCTCCTCTTCTGTGTTTGTTGCTGACTGGACTTGTCTGTGAAGCATGATTAGGGGGCCCAAAATGGTGGCTGTAGAATAACAAACTAAATGAAACAATAAGGAAGGTAAACTATATATCTTTCTCCTATTTTTCCAACTTTTTCCCTTACTGCTTTTGATTTAATAAAATTATTAAGTCTAGCTCTCAAAATTTTTAATCTTAATCTTTTAATCTTGGAAGGGATGAATAGGGTTACTATATTTTGTTCTAGGAGGGGGATGGTATTATGTACAATGAAGCATTATCAACATTGGACCTATATACATCAAGTATTAAAGCATACAGATTTTTGAAGGAAAACTAAATGAGATACAGATGGAAATAGATAACAAAAATATTAAGACCAGGGGACTTTAATTTTTCCCTCTAAGAAGTAGGCAAATCTAAAAAACAAAAAAAGAAATTAAGGAAATGAATAGAATTTTAGATAAGTTATATGTGGTGATTATCTACAGAATCACCACATACTTGCATGAGGTTGGTAGTAAGTCTAAGTCTGAGGATATGCATAATCTAAATGTAATTTCTGGTGGGACAACAATGATTTAGAAAGAATAAATATTCTGCAAAAGTCTTACTTTAACTCCCATCATACTATGGAGGTAAACCTGTGTTCCTGAGAGGTTGTAGCATTGAAACAAAAGTTCTACTGGGCATGACCAAACTGGAAAGGCTTGGTTTTGCAAAGAGCAGGGTCCTGGCAACAGATTGTGTCGGTGGCCTAAGGATCAACCTAGCTAAATGTGGTCCTGATAATGTATATTAACTGAGAATTAGGGGGATTAAGTCGATCAAATTAAATGCTGACAGGAACGTGGAGAAAGAAGCTTAACATTACTTTGTTAGAGCAGTTGTGAATTGGTTGTTTAGGGAACAAGAGCTATAAAGATTTTCATGTTCATTGACCTAGAGATCCCATTAGTAGGATAGGCCCTAAGGGTATTTACTAAGAGAGTAAAAAGGCATTTACATATGAAAATATTCATGGAATCTGTTTGCAATGACAAAATAACTGGAAAAACAAATTCAGGAATGGGAGAAATGGATGAATAGATTATGATATTTGAATGTAATGAATTGTATTATGTTATTAGAAATGACAAATAGAGTCAGCTCTGGGAGGGAGAGGGAAGAAGGGAGGGAGAGAACCTGAATCATGTAACCATGGGCAAGTATTCTAAATCAATAATTAAAGAAATTTTTAAAGAAATGACAAATATTGTAAATATAAAGAAAATAAGGGAATTATATGAGATGAATAGAGAAGAGAATAAGAATAATATATACTATGATTATATTCCAAAGGATATAGCCACAAAATCAAGTGAAAAAATCTGTCCAAGTAAAACAAATCCAAAGGAAACTCAGAAGCAGGGAATATTTATATTTTCACACACACATACATATACATATATATATATAATTTACATATTTTAAACAAATTGTAAACAATATGGAGTTTGTGGTTTTGCATATAATTTTATGCATTTATTTAGTTGGGGTTTTTTGGTGGTGGTAGTGGTGATTGTGATTTTTTTAATGGATGCTTGCCTTATTTTCCTTAATATCTCTTATAGTACCTATCATTATTTCCACTGCAAAATTAAAAGCCTTGAGAGAAGGATATGTAGTGTACCTTTTAACATCTCTGAACACCTAGTATACATATAACTGGCACAAAAATCCAGTGATATCATGGGGAAAGCTCTAGAAATTTCAGGAGACTTGAGTTCACATCTCACAACTTCCCCCACCAAACTTTTACTCAATTTTATAGACCTCAGTTGCCTCATATATACAGTAAGGATAAAGGGCATGATCATCAGTTGAGGAATGGCTAAACAAACTATAGTATAAAAATATAATCTAATATGAGTTGTGCCTTTAAGAAGTTAGAAAAGAGACTATTGCAGATGTAAGAGAAGAAACCCAGACTCAACCTGCCAGAAGAACAAATCAAGCAGGGGAAGGACAGAATTCCAGAGAAGGAACAGAAGAGATGAGAAAATCCAAGCAGTTATCTCACTTCTCTTTGAGGAGCCCTCCAGAGAGGTTGGTCTGAGAGAACCTCTGAGTTTGATGATCCTTCTTGAATCCAGATCCCCTGAATCCAGTGGAAGACAACAGGAGATGGTAGGACTTTGTCATAAAGCTGTCCATCCCAGGAAGATTTCCTCTCCATCCCTCTAAAGCAGTCCTTGAAATTTATATCATAACTAGGACAATGTAGAAGTCAAGACAGCTCTCACAATTGATCCCAGAGGGTCAAGCAGGCAAAGCCTGATCCTGCAGGATTTGGGGAGAAGGGGGTCAGTTGTTAGCCTTTAGGGACTTCCTACTCCCATTTTCCCATTACTTTATCCCACAATCTTACTTACCCTACCTTATATGTGTTCCTTAAGAATAAATAGCTGTTTTATGTGTCTGCTTCCTAATACCTAGGAAGAGAGACCTGAAACTTGGGGGAAAAGGCTAAATCTTCTCAGGAAGGGAGTAGCAGTTCAGTTATGGGTTTTACTTCAACCCAGTCTCTGAATAAATATAGTTTGTGACTTTGAAGACAACTAGTGTGGTTTTTACTAGGGAAAGAAAGGGGAGAAGCAATCTATACCCCCTCTCCACCTTTTAGCTCCATTCCACCTCTACCACACTCTAGTCCCGAATTAAGTAGTGGGTGACTCCATTTCTCCCCCTCCATTATACAGAGAAACATAGGGAGATTTTTATGAACCAATACAGAGTGAAATGAATAGAACCAGGAGGACAATTTAGGTGATGACAACTCTGTGGTAAAGAAAAATAACCTTGAAAGACTCAGAAACTTTAATAAATGTAATACCCATTGAGACACAATGAGAGAAGCAATATGAAATGAGGATCCATTAAAATTCTGGAGAGACAATTTCATACATGATTTAAGTGTGGAATGGTTTATTGTGAATATGTGTGTTGTAGTAAATACAGCAAATAAATAGGTATATAGATGATAATATATGAAATACATAGATAGTAATTAACAATGGCAATATTAGCATTAAGAAAGATTAGGAAAGACTTCTTGTACAAGGTAGGATTCTAGTTGGGATTTGAAGTAAGACAGGAAAACCAGGAGATAAATGTCAGGAGGGAGAGAATGTTGGATATGGGGAAAAGCTAGTAAAAGTATCCAAATGACAGATATAGGGTATGTTTTTTGAGGATCATCAGCAAGTAGGACAACATATCTGGATCATATAATATGTGGAAGGGAATTAGGTATAAGAAGACTGGAAAGATGAGAGTTTATGAATGCCAAAGAGAAGATTTTATATTTCATCACTAGGGGAAGCCACTTTAAGTTGTTGAGAAGCTCTGATATTTCTAGATCCTAATGATTAGTTTTTGAACCTTGGAGTTTCCATTGTATAGCAATAAATTACTTTTTTTTTTGGTTGAGGAAGACTTCATTGCTTATTTAGGCAATCCTATTTTCCAAAGACTAGGCCAGCAGAACTGAAACATGGCCACTTCCACCACTTTAATGAGAATAGCTCAATCTCCGTGATGCTTTAATATTTCACATTTATTACTAACAATTCTTTTGTTTTAATATTCCTAAAATTCAGATTGGACTAGATCAGTGCTCTGCTCAAAAGCCTTCAATGGCTCCATGTTACTTCTGAGATAAAATATGATATCCTCAGACTGATATTTAAAGTCCTTCATAGATTCATTCATACCCACCTTTCTAGGATTATTCCCTAGGACTTATCATTACATAGTGTTCTAGTCAAATTGGACCATTAGCTGATCTCCCAACAAGATGCCTCATATTTCGCCCCATGTTTGTCCATATCTGGAGTACATCTCTTCTTGAGTTAACCTCAAATAATTTCTAGATTGTTTCAAAATACAGCTCCTACATAAGGCCTTAACATTCTTTCCCTTCTGAAATTACTTTGTAGAGTATTAGGATTAGATTTAGTTATAGAAGGAAATTTTGAGACAATCAAGGGGAAACATTTTAGAGATGAGGAAACTAAGACACACAGAGATAAAATTACTCATCCAGTATCACAGAGATAAGCAGCTGAGGCAAGATTTGAGTTCAAAACTTTCTGACTTCAAGTCTAGGACTCTATCTGTTAAATCACCTAGTAGTTAGTATTTGCTTACATGGTATACCTCCCAGTAAAATATAAGCTGATTAAATCTATACATTTTTTTTGGGGGGGGAGGGTGGAAGCTTTGTAGCTCCAGGACCCAGTACAAATCCCTGAAGATAGCAGTAGGAGCTTCATCAAGTGTGTTAAATTGATTTTAATTTTTTTATTTTATTTTAAATGAATAGGCATTTATTTTCCACTCCTCAGCTATCCATCCCCATCTTACAAGGGAAAAAAAAAAGAGAAAACCTTTGTAACATATGCATAGTGAAGCAAAACAAATCCCTACATTGTATCTAAAAATATTACGTTTTTCTTTTTTATAATCTATCATTTTTCTAGGAAGTATCATTTCAATGACCCTTTTTTTAATAGATGAGGAAACTGATGTTTAACGAGATTATGTGGTTTTTTCCTCAGTCCTAAAATGGAAACTCTAGAGTCAAACCTGATCTCTGGCTTCTGAGACTGACACTCATCCTAATATAGAATATTCCTTTCCATTAGGAAGGTGCTCCATCACTTCATTGCAGCTCAATGAATTGAACCCAAATAGGCTGCTGCCTGCATCCTCTGCCCTCTGAATGTTGTGCCTTTATGGAAAGTAAAGGGAGTTTATTATTGCTTCGTTCACATCAATGAAAATGAGATCAATCACTCGAGAGTTTGTTGTAACCGGGGGAATAAGCTTCTTCTCCCTCCCCTTCTCTTACCGCCTTTCAGAAGCAGGTCTGTCCTGACCCTTGCCTTAAAGGCTTCAAGAGCTGTTGGCTTTAAGAGGACATATTTAATACCTAGTCCTCACAGACTGTGGATCACCTCCAAAGCCTCCTTCTTTTTCGCTTTGTAATTGAAGTGGACATCTTAAATGTATAGTGTGCCTCTCTCTGAAGCTGCACCAACTGGCTTTTCCTTCTGCCTCCCAAGCCTTTAATTTGTCTGTAAAATTGTACAGTTTCCTTACGACCACTGGATTTTTCATTATCCTGAGGCAGTGGAAATACAGCCTAGTGAGCAAAGTCTGTGTTTATGAGAACTCCTTTGCACTGCATTTGCAATATCTCTGGGAGCCAATCATAAGGAATGGACAGAATGATTGCCTTCAAGGGCACCTGGCACCCTGGGGGATTGGACTCTAGTCTGAATTTCAAAAAGGGATGTCAAAATGACCACCCACACAGTTGCCCATTATTGCTGCCCTCACCTCTGCTGAAGGCTGAGAAATTGGCATTTTCCCCTTCTGTTCCCTCAGAGGGGAACTCTTCCTCTTAGAGAAAAGAGGTGTATCAGACCCTTCACAAATCTGATTCTAGCCAGACTCTACTAGTGTAGAGCACACATGCATGCGTGTCTGTGTGTGTGTGTGTGTTACACATTTAGGTTATGTGTAGAAATGAGTTTGTCTATATGTAGCTTGAAGGGAGGCTTGAATAGGTACCCTTAATTTTTTCTGGTCAACCTTCTCCATGAGAAACTTTAATTCCTTCTGAGTAGGGAGCTGAAGACTGTAATTCTAGGACAAGACACTTCTTTCCTTAAGGCGAGCATGTTGGACTAGAATTATATCTATTTTAGCGTTAAATATTGTTAGATGGAAATAGGTTAAAACTGACCTTTATTCATTCCTTGAGCTAATAGTAGTTAATATATATTTGTATCTTCTATGTGCCAGAAGCTGTCCTAAACAATTTAAAACTATCATCTTATTTGATTCTCACAACAACCCTGAGAAGAAAAGTGCCATTATTATCCCCATTTACAGAGGAAGAAACTGAGGCAAACTGAAGTTAGGTAACTTGCCAGTAAGTGTCTGAGGCCACATTTGAACTCAGGTTTTCCTGAATCCAGACCCAACACTCTTTCCATTATGCCACCTGGCTGCTGTATCTTAAAATTGATTCTCTTCCTATGAAATGTCCCTTATATAAGGTTACCACATATAATCAATAATGAACAAACCCATTTATCCAGCAAATAGTAAACATAAATAAGTGAAGTTATATAGATTAGAATATACTGGGCAATACACAGTGAATGAGCTCTCCCACTAGGAACCAGATACTTCATTTCCATGATAAAAGGAAGAGGATCTCTTATTTTACCCAAGGGAAAATTACCCTAAGCATCTAAAATGGCAAACTGGGAATAATGAACTGCTTGAGGTTCTGGCTCCTTTCTCTGTCAGCTTCTTCCCAGTTTTTCTCTCTATTCAGTGATCTCCTTCTGAATAGGATGTGTAATTATGTATGCCTCCTCTACTAAAGCCAGAAGTTAGAAGAAGAGGAGGATTTCTCCTCCCTTAAATTCTTGCCAATTTTGCCCTTCATGGAGTATCAAATAATCATTCTTTGATGCAAATACCAGACTTGATCCCAGGGTTACACTAACATAAGGTCATTTCTCCATCTTTGCCATGCACAGAAATAAAAAGCAGGACCTCCATCAGGACTCTTTAGACTCCAGAAAATAGTAGATAGTGTCAATTCTGTAATTGTCTGATGGAAAGAAAGCTGCTCAGAGTGAGGGTGAGGTGGGAATGAACAGAAGAAGAAGGAGAAGGAGAAGAAGAAAGAAGGGAGGAGGAGAATGAGTAGAAGACAGGAGATGAAGGAGTAGAAGGAGAAGAAAAAAGAGGAGAGAGAGAAAAGGAAAAGAGTTATTAACAAATTAAGGAAAATATAATGATGAAAAATATGAGACACACACAGGAAGATTTTGTTGCTACCTTATTATTTGCTCTATTATAATACACTTTAAAATTACATGAAAAGGTTAGTGTTCCATATAGTTTATTTTGTTCCTATATATTGAAATGTTTGTGTTTATTAAGTTATAAAGAGGAAAATTAAAAAACTCACCTAATTCAGGAGACAAATTTAATTCCTGGTTTTATTATAAATTTATTTTGTGACCTTGTACCTCTTTGAATCAAATGTCCCTGTTTAAAATGAAAAGATTAGACTAATTCAACCCACAAATGTAGCATCATTTAAACTCCCTCCATCCCATACACTATTTCTCTTTCTGTAGTTCATTTTCCTTTCACCTGTCACCATTCTAGCAAGTTGTAGTTTCCCTAGAGAGAAGGAATCTACAATACATCACTATTGTCATGGTTCTAGATGATATTAAATTAACATGAATTAAAACATTTATTGAAATTGCAAAGCAAATGCATAATATTTATATAACATTTCACTCATACACCTGAACCTTACTCCCCTACCAATGTACTCTTCATAGGGAGATTGGGCACATGCCCAAAGTCACATTTCCTTTATAGGGAATTTTTATGCCTAAGGCAATTCACAACTCTGTAACTGTGTACTTCAATGTCCCTGTTTTGTCTCAGCATCATTCCACTGAAGTTTTGAGGAGCACAACTTCTTTGTTAAATAAATACTTCACTGATAACCTGAGATAATACATTACATGCTGGGCTATCACTTCATATCTCAACTGGGTAAGTTGATCTTCTGGTCTGATGCTCTTTGTTGTGTTACTGCTCAGTGGGGTTTGACTCACAAAAGCAACTGTAGTATCTGTCACTTTCAGCATCAGACTTAGATGATGCCTTCAACTGAAATAGTGCTATGCTTTTTAGTGTTATCTTAATATTGACAAAAAAAAAAAACACGATTCTCCAATTTGCTTCATTTTCAGGATTCTACTTCTCAACATTTCAGCAATGACAGGCATAATGCAGAAACATCTGATTTCTCCTCTCCTCTCTTCTGTTCTTCTTATTCTCAGCCACAAATGGAGAGCAAAATATAAATTCTCTACTCCTCCTTATCAGTAAATTATTCATACCATAATGAGCAACTAGTCTACCATGTGTGAATCATCAGATGCTTTCTTCAGACTTCTCAGCCCCTGCTTTTCTCAGAACCCTGAGGCAGACATGCCCCCAAACAAGTGAACTGTCAAAGGTCATCTTCATTACAATAGGATTTATAGCTGAATGGAAGGTTAGAGATAAGCTAGCCCAATTCCTTCATTTTGTACATGAGGAAACTGACCTTCCCCTTTGTTCAAGGTCACACAAAAAATGAACATTATGGTTGTGACTCCAAGTCAGGTACTCTGACTCCTGGAATCTGAGAGCTTAGGAAGGTACCTAAGTAAAATTTCCAGAAACATTATGTCCCGAAACTATTTTAAATATATATGATAGAAATATTCCTAAAGTAATTTTTCTTCTAGCATTTATATAGGTGACTAACTGGTAGAATGGGTGAATGACAACAATTTGTTCCTTTGGGTCAAGAAATTGGCTGAAGTAGGTGATGTGGAGTACTTAAAACTTGGCCAGACATTGAAGGTATCAGTCATCCCCTGCATCCCAGGCCATCAGGAGTCATCCTGACTTCTGTCCTGCCCCTGGCCTTCCATGACTCTGGAAGAAAGAATGAGGCTGATGACTCTGTGCCTTGATTCATGTACAAGTCAAATCTTTGGTCCTCTTTTAGTATGAAGGATGAACAACAAAACAACCTGGTACATTATAAAATGTTTATTGATTGACTCTAAAGCCAGTGGTTCTTTGAATTCTAGTCTAATTTGATATCGACAGTCTCTCCCAATGCTTACATTCTGTTCTTTTATCAGTGACCAGAAAAGATGGGGATGGTAGAGGAGGGACAATCCAAAAGAGACTCAGTACCAGAAAAATCACAAGGACTGTGAGCATAAACTTGGCTTTTTTTGTATTTATTCATTCACCATTCATTGGGGGCCAATTATGTCACTAGCTGATCTCTAAAATTCCTTCCAGTTCTCAAATTCTGATACGGATTATTTTTATTTTTCTCTAGCCCTACTATTCATTCCTGCCTCCTCCACCCAAGTCCTATAATACTCTCCATTTATTTTCCTTCCTTTGATGTCTATCCTTTTAAATATTACATCACCCAGACATTGATATAGAGCCCATATCTATACTGTTTGGAAGCTTTAGTGGAATATCTGCTAAGATTTAAATAAGTCAAGAAACTTTCATTTTTGTTCTTCAAGATGAAACTCTTTTCAAAATGGGCTTTGTATACTTTTGCCTTCTTATGTATGACTTATTTATACTGGCCTGGACTTACAGTTAAGAGACCTTTAAATCACATTTGTGACTTTCATGAAGAATGTGGCCCAGGGCAAATCACTTTATCTATCTGAGACCCAATTCTATCATCTGTAAAAAGGGAATATTGTCAAAGGGAGCTAGGTGGCTGAGTGGGAGTGTCAGGCCTCCAGTTAAGAGATCCTGGGTTCAAACCTGATCTCAGACACTTCCCAGCTGGGTAATCCTGTCCAAGTCACTTAACCCCATTTGCCTAGCCCTTACCACTCTTCAACCTTAGAACCAATACACAGTAGTGACTCTAAGACAGGATGAAAGGGTTTAAAAATGAAATCACTCTCCAGAGGCAGACAGTGAGGTATAATCATTTATTAAGCATCTACTACATGTCAGGCACTGTTGTGAATGTCCTGTCTACTTTATTCTATGAATGCAATCTAAGACATATTTTATATTGCTTGTGTTGCTGCCATGTTACATGATGGCCACAGATTTAACTTATAGCATTCTGAAAAACTGAGATCCATTCACAGTTAGAGTCAAATCTCATCTTTCCCTTCCTGTACTTGTACATCTGATTTTTGAAACCTAAGTGCAGAATTTTACTTGTATCTTTATTCACCCAGTTTGATTCAGATGAAAGCAGAGTTTGTGGAATTTGGAGTTTCACCATTGTATCATAGAATGTTAAGAGCTGGAAGGAATTTCAGAAACTATCTAGTATAACCCCCTAATTTTACAGAGGAGGAAATTGGCACTCAGAGAAAGTAATTGCCTTCCTCAAGGTCACACAACAAGTTTAGTGGCAGAGGAGGGACTGGAATCTAGAATCTTTTTTCTGATATTTACTAGTAAGAAAAGCAAAAAATTTTGGTCTGCCAAAAATACCTCTCTGTTACCTTTAAATCTCCCCTATTAGTATATGGAGTGTCATATGTATAAGGATAAGAATTAGGTCCTTAAATTCATTATTATAACAAATTCTTGGTTGAGGATTCTCCTCTCAAACAAAGCAGGTTATCCCCTTTTCTGTAGCCTCTATCCTAATGTGACTATTTCAAGTACCTAAAGATTAAGTGACTTGCCCCTATAGTCAGTATAGGTCAGAGGTGAACCTTCATGCAACTGAAGTCAATTCTCTATCCCTTATGCCAGAGTACCACTCATTTCTGCTTAGAGAAATTCTTTTTACAAGTATGAGACCTTTCTTTCATAAAGAAAAAATATAGTATGATAGAAAGAATATTTGACTTAGTAGTCAGAATAACTGAAATCTAGAACAAATTCTGCCCCTAGTACTTCATATGATCTTGAGTATATCATTTATGCTATGTGAACTTTCATTGTAACTTCTATTTTTTAAAAAAAAGTCACCTTCTAATCTCCTGATCTTAAAGAGTTGTTATAATGATCAAATGAGAGAATAGCAGGATAAGGATTGGAAATATGAAATTTTATAGTAATATACATGTATATACTTTGTTTATGTATATATCTGTACACACACACACATATATATATATACACACAGACGTATATACATACAGATTTATTGGTTAGTTAGTTGCTGTCCTTTGTACTCTAAGAGGATCAAATCATCATCATGGTGATCTTTTCACTCTGGCATACATTGAATATAAGTGAGGCAGAGTTACACAAAGATTTCAGCTTCATTCTCTCTTCCAGGGTCACAGAAGTCTAGTGGCAAAGCAAAATTCAGGATGACTCATGATGCCTTGGGATGTAGTGGGTGACCGTGGCTTCTCTGATGTCTAACTTCTTTGCTTACCACAAAACCAGTCTCTACTGCCTTCATGGTTCTTAGAAAAAAAAAATGGTTGTCATTTGCCCCTTCTGCTATGGAAATCTTTGTACATCTGGAATAGGCTACTTACCAAGTCATTCCCCAACTCACTTACCCTCATCCTGGCTTAGCCCCCTGCTAAGGCATTTTCCCAGGGATAGGGGGGGTTATTGCACATGCTACAGCTTTTTGGAGCCACAGGTGAGGGCTGGGTGGCAGATAGGCAGCAAAGAATGAAAGCATCCCTGAAAAGGGCTTAGCAAGCCCTCGTACCAGAGGTAAATAACTCATCCACCCAACAGGGAGCATGCTAAAGAGTTGTTTCCACCCAGTTTAGAACCAGGGACCTTTTCCCATATGAGGCAAATGTGGCAATCAATATACTACCGAAACAGACAGACATTGCTATAATACCATTCTGATGTCTCATAGAGTCCATTCAGACTTTTATATTATACTTTAGGTATGAAAGAAATTCCTAGAGTCCATTGCTCTTACCCACCATTGCGTGTGCAGACCCCTGATGTCAAGAAATTGCTGTTTCACATGTCTGGAAAGAGGAAGAAGATATTTGTGCAAAAGCTTTTTTAAATAAAAATTACATTTCCACCTTTTCTCTATTGAAGATCTATGACTGCTTTGGAGTTAAGACCTTAAGCTTTTTGTTTTGTTTTTCTAGATATCTTGGCACTATGGCAAAGGCCCAGAGGTAGACCTGTAGATAGTTTTAACATGTTGAAGCTAAGGAGAAAAACCTTCCCATTTCAAAGAATGATGCCCCTGCACAGGGTAAAAGAAAGCATTTACTGACTTACCATACTTGTGCCCAGAATTCTCTAGTCACTGCTCAATCATTTTGCCCTGATAACTAGGTGATACAGAAGAAAGAGTGTTAGGGCTGAGTTCAGGAAGACTAAGTTACCTGAGTTCAAATTCTGCCTGTGACTCTTACTAGCTGTGTGACCCTGGGGAATTCACTTACTATTGCTTCAGTTCATTTGTAAAATGAGTTGGAAAAAGAAATGGCAGAACCTTCCAGTATCTTTGCCAAAAAAAAAAAAAAACACCAAATGGAGTTGTGAAGAATGAAACATGACTGAAAAGTGACTGAACAGTAATAGCAACACTACCCACATGACTCTCCTATTTTGTCTTTTCTTTTTTCAGCATTATATTACCAGTGCTTCTTTTTTAAATCCGTACCCCTCTAAATTTATATTTTTGGCCTTCTCCACCCAGTTCTAAGAAGACAAATTGACCAGGCATCCTTCGTAGGATAAAGTCTATAAGACCTGCTTGTTTGTGTGTGCTTTGATTCTCCATTTTTGTACTTAGGTAGCTAAACCAGAAAATAATGCTGAGCACTGAATTAATATAGCAACTGTGGAAAAAAGAACTATTGATTACAATGCTTGAAAGAAATAACATAATTTGCATTTGTATAGTCCTTTGAGGTTCACTCACAGATTGCTTTTCCAGGAGAAACCTTATGAAATAGGCAGAATATCATTATTTCCATTTTGCAGATGAGAAAACTGAGCTTTCAAGAAAGTGACTTATCCTTTTGTCACACTTCTAAGAGCTATTTGAGACAATTGTCTAACCCAGATTCCTGATGCTAAAACTACTGTTCATTCCCCAAATCAGAACTGATGTATGTATGTTGTAAGAGGTGGGTTGAAACTGTTCTAGGTACTGACTATAAAAAAGAGACTCCCTGATTGTAGTGAGTGTAAAAGTAGAAAGAGAATGTGGGCTGGTGGGGAGAAGAAGCAGCCGAGACATGAATTACTAACACCCCCTCCCCACTTGATTTAAATATGCTTCATTTGTGTGTTCAGTGGGGAATGTTGGGATGTGCATATTGGCATTTGTCCAGGCTGGGCTTGTATCTCTCTTGTGATGAACAACCTACACAACATATATCAGGATGGAAGAAATGATGATTGTGTGCTGTAAGATGTCATACTTGTCTAGAAGCAGATGAGGGAGTGAAGTCTAGAAGCAGAAAGAGGAAGTGAATGATCTAATTGTACTCTCTCTTGGTTAGACTATAACAGAGTAATGGATTGAACTATGGGTGCCATTTTAGAGTTTACTAATAAATTGGAAGGTGATCAGAAGAGTGAAGAGCTTCCAGATCATTCCATATAATGGTTAATTGGCAAGTAGGTGACTCAGTGGATAGAGAGCCAAGCCTGGGGTGAAATAGGGTCTTAGATGCTTTTAAACTGTGTGACCCTGAGCAAGTCCCTTACTCCCAATTGCCTAGTCATTATCACTCTTATACCTTAGAACTGATACTTGGAATTAAGTTCCTAATACATTTTTTTAATGATTGAAGGAATTAGGATTGTTAGTCCTCAAGAAGAGGGTATCTAGGGATAATAGGATGACGTGTTTAAAAGTTTCTAAAGCACTATGAAATGGAAGATGAAGCAATCTCTTCTGCTTGATCCTAGAGAGAAGTAATAGGAAGAATGGAAGGAAGTGACAGAGAGGCAGATGATGGCTCCAAATAAGGGGAAAACTCAATCTTTCTAAAGAATAGAGTTATAAAATTGTAAAATGTGTTGCTTCAGAAGTCATGGATTTTTACTTTGTAGAGTTCTTTAAGCAAAGGCTAGATAAGCACTTGGGTTTGTGATAAAAGCAATACTTGTGCAGGAATGAGTTGGCCCCAAAAATTCCATCCAAACCTTGGATCTTGTTATTCTATAAATGTTAAATTGGTGAATATGGATATCATAACATTTACTTGGATGGTCAGATAAAGCCATGAAGCCAAGCAAAGGGAACAATTGTGCCCTTCCCTATGGATAAGTAACTTTATTGAGGCTGAGTTTATTTAAAGAAAATATTTTGTTGATGTCACCTTCCCCTAGACAGATACTTTTCCCTTAAAGGGATATAATATCAGAATAAGGGTAATTTTGGTTTTCAATAAGTCAAAGGTATTAAACTTTCCTCAACAGATTCTCCCAGGAGAGATGTATTAATCTCTATGTTCAATATCAGATAGAATCCACAGAAAAGAAAAATTACTTGTACTGAGTCCAAGTGTCCTTCACATCTCCATCAAAGTTATTGTGGTAGAGGCATGGAGAGAGAGAGAGAGGACTTGTAAGCCAAGATGCAAGAACCAAGGCTGGGGACCTTGCATCTTGGCTTACAAGTCCTCTCTCTCTCTCTCTCCATGCCTCTACCACATTATACCAGTGTTGGCTCTCCTAGAGACACACAGGTCTTTCTCAAACCAGATCTGATCTCTTGACCTTTCAATTCAATTCCACAAACATATATTCAATGACTTCTGTGTGCAAATCCCTCCCTGTATGAGGTGCTGATTCTAAAAAGATGAATAAATACATCATTCTTGTTACCAGGAATCTGATAGTCTAGTGGGAAGAATAGAGACATCAGAATATAAGTAGAACATGAAATAAAATATGACAGAAGCAAAAGAGAGCTCTAAACATCTCATTATGGAAAATTTTGAATTGAGAGGCATGAAAGAAGATATCATAGAGAACATGGCACTTGAACTGGACCTTAAAGGCCAGTAAAACTTTTATGATAGGCAATAAATGATTTTTTAAAGTAATTATGGCATATATGTATAGCAAGCACTGAGCTAAGCAGTGGCAATATAGAAAAACAAATAAAATATAGTCTTAGCTCACAAAAAGATTATTTTTCTCGCCTCTCCCCAGAAAGGAGATTGGGAGACAAAGCACATATAATTGAAGCAGCTAGATAGGAATATTTTGGCTTAGGAAATTAAAAGGACCACAAATTGGGACACAAGGAAGATGACTGATTCACCCTTCCCAGGAGGAGTGATAATATTGCTTTAATTATAGTTTCAGAACTGGAAAGGGGAAAGATAAGGTGTCTTTTCAAGACCTCTAGAGAGAGGATGAAAATGGAGCAAAGTGAAGTGTTGTGGGAGTTGTTTGCCTAATTTAGTCACCCTTGAGGCACTCCTAGGAAAATGTAGAGAGTATATTCCAGAAAACAACTCTTGTATGAAGGTAAGGAATTAGGGAGAAAGGCAAATAATTCAGTTTGGCTGTGACTTGTTGGATATCAACCAACAATCATCTACTAAATGTCTATTCAGGGCTAGGTTATTGTTAGCCTTTCATTTTCAAAAAGAAAAGATGACATCACTTGGGATGTCTTGATTTGTCCAGGAATTAGATTTAAGTGAGGTTGCACAAAGTCTTCTGGGTCAAGTACTGAGAGGTGCAAATACAAAAAACAGAGTAGTCCCTACCTTTAATGAGCTTATGGAAATGAAAAAACAAATTGGAAGTAATCCTGAACAGAGTGCTTGGAGATAGAATTCAGCCCAACTTCACACTCTTTATTTTGTCATTAAAACACAACCCAGACTCTCTTCCATTCTCTAATAGGGCCAAATTACTAATTTCCTGTTTCCTGTTCCAACTCTCCCTCCTTTTTTGACCTGAATTTTCTTATTTAAAAACTGAGGAAATTACAATAAATGATACTTAAAACTTTTTGAGACTTTAATATTCTATCCACAAAGCAATCTGTTCTCTAATATTTCTTCTAGATCTATGATCTGTCACAGATAAAATAAGTAATTTGAGGAGTCACTCTTAGATAGTATTAAAATAATGTTATCCCTTCCTGATTTAAAACAACAAATACATAATAAAGCTATATGGCATAATGGGACGTTGTTCCACTTAGACCCATAGGATTCACACTTCTATTCCTAATGTGACCTTGGAAATGTCTTCTAAGCCCCCTGGTTTGGAATGAGGGTAATAATGCCTTTTCCCTACTTCACAAGGGTACTTGCCACATTTGAACAAGATAAGCACTAAGAAAACCCCTTGTAACTACCAAGTGCTATATAAGCGTGAGTTATTATTATCTAACCCAGCATCCTAGCTAGCACGGGCGATTATTTAAGATCAGCATTGCTGTACTTTCTTCACAAGATTTTCTTATCCCCCATTTAAGTCTTCCCCATGGGACAGCTTAAACAGCTCTATCTTTTTAATGACCAAATATCTATCTCTATAAGTGGAAATTAAATCAACCTTTTGTTTAGCCACCAGTCTGTTTGTTTATTTTTCAAGTTCACGAGTTTATATGCTTTGAATAGGAAGTACATAAAAATGTCTCTTTTATTTTTGTTCCATTTACATCGGTGCTGATAATGGTCATTACCAGGCCATTAGAGGCAGGAAAGTGTCTTTTCCCAACCCAAGATGGGTTCCATTTCTGCATGTTGGCTCTATGCAGATTGGCCAATATGTTAAAGTGGTTTTTTTTTCCCTTAACTTCACCCTCTGATACAGATGGTTTCATGTCATCCACATAATTTTCCCCAGTGATGCACTGTGGGATTATATAAAATGTTTCATAAGATCTGTTTCTTCAATCAAAGTGAGAGTGTGTTGAATGGAATTTGGAATGAATTCGATGCCACCACATAAGGATCCTGATATGCTTATATAAGGGTGGGTTACAATTACATGCGAAACATCTTTCTGTTTTTTTTTTTTAGGGGAGGAAGAAAAGTGGGGATTCATGGGATGATTCCATATGTGTTTGCTTTCTTTTTTTAGTTTAACACCAGAACAAAGTCATTTATAAGTTGTATGATATCATAATTCTAAAGTTTTTACATAAGTGTTGAGGAGTATACATAGACTCTAGAGAAATTTACTAAAGGCATCATTATCATTGTCCCCAGAAATTCTGGAAGAGGGATTATTAGTAAAGTTCTTTTCAGACACATTGGTCAGCTGTTCTCATTGGGAATATTTTGCCTCTCATACTTGCACAACCATTCCAGCAAGAGCTGAATTGCTAGTTGATTATTTCGTTCTCTGAATGAAGCCATGTACTAATGAATTGGGAAGAGACATACGGGCTGGGATAGCTGACCCTCTTTAAAATGCTGGACTTCAGCTCTGCGATTCTGGACTTCTGTGGAGTTGTGTTTATGTCAGTTTTATTTTCCCAACCTGTGGACCTCAGACGTGGGGAGATCAAAGAATTACTGCACAACATTCATCACTGAATCCATAAGTATCCCAAGTATCGCTATGTTAAGCTTTACTTAGAAAATATACCTTCCATAGTCTGAGTAAATAAGTATCTCATGCATACAATCTTCACTCATTTTCAAAGGTATGTTGTTACTGTATTTGTGCTTAAGATAATACAATATGTTTAATAACTGGAAATTATTGTTGTTTTATATCTTTTCAATAAACAGATGTGAATAGTGTAAAATGGAGATTTGAACCCTAGACTTCTGGGGATTGAAGTCTAGGGTTCAAATCTCCATTTAGGGTGAGATTATAGGGAATTCTGGGAAATACCAAGGACTTCTGGGGATTGAAGTCTAGAGTTCAAATCTCCATTTTGCATTCAACTACTACTACTACTAATAAAGAGAAATTATAAAGTAATTTAGTATTTTAAAAGAGCTGTTCATTTGTTATCTCATTTAAAACTCACAATAACCTAAAATGTATGTACTGCTATTATCCTCATTTTACAGATGAGGAAAACCAAGAAAAAATTAAGTGACTTGCTCAGGGTCACATATCTAGTATCTGAGTTAGGATTTGAAGTCTAGTCTTCCTTGACTCCGACTCCAACACTTTTAGCCATGTAGGTGCTTATGATCATTAGTATATCCAATAGTCTTTTTGATGTTGAAAAGGAATCCCAGCTGAAGGTTAGGTGTCTCTAGACTCTGTGATATGTACCATGAGAATGGGAAAAAAAAGCAGAGGTCCAAATCCAAATGCATACTGAGATATATGTAACTCTTCTTGGTATATATGGTCATGAAGACATGGTAGAGTGGAAATTCTAGTGCATGGGCATTATGTAAAATTTTAAACATTTCTTCAGCTTCTGACCTCAGAAGGGACTTCCTTGATGTTGAAACCACAATGGCAGAGACATAGAGAAACCACGAGAAGACCATGGTTTTCCCATACCCTAGCTGATGAGTTAGCAGGTAATTGGTAGGCTAGCCACCAGCCTGGTAATAGGGGGAAAATGAGGTTCCTTACATGGTAGACTGGTGGGGATAGCAGACCAGAGTACAAGAGACTGTCAGAAACTAGTACAAGGTATGCCTTTCCTACTTTCCTGGAGTACATCCAAGGAAAACTCCCTTTATCCATCAGATTGTTTCATGTTCTCTTTCTCCTTTCAAATAGTGGGAATATGGAGTCTTCTTTTTGTTACTGGTTTTGTCTTGTTTGGGTCTTTCTTCATCTCCTCAGCACATAATACAGTGCCTAGATATAGTAAGTACTAAAAAATGCTAGGTGGTGCAGTGGATAGAACACTAGGGTTTGAGTCAAGAAGATCTCAACTCAAATTTGTAACTGTGTGACTCTTGGAAAGACATTATCTCTTCTTTGTCTCAGTATGTCATCTATAAAAAGAATGGGGACCCATTGGAGAAGGAAATGCAAAACACTTCAATACATTTGCCAAAAAATAGCAAATCTAGAGTCAGACATGACTAAAAATGACATTAAATAAAAATAAATAAATGCTTATTGGCTGTTAAAGGTGGCCACTCCCTTTGATGTAACCAATATTGCTGATAAGTGAAAATATATTCCTTTACATATTTGCTTATATTTTATGCTATTTGGAATTTTTTGCTATAGTATGTGGCCATTAACAATCATTTTTATCCAAGCCTATATATTACATGGGTTAGGACAAAGAGAGAGAGAGAGAGAGAATATTAAACCAAAAAGGAGAAAATGTTTTCCTTAGCTTAGGTCAAAGTGGGAGACAAGTCAATTATAGAGACAATCTCAACAATGTTTGTAGAGTGGTTGTTAGAGGATTTGTGATAGAGGATCCCTTTCTACTGTCTTCAGTGTAGTTACAGGTATACATGGAATGCTCTGTGTCAGCCACTGATGCCATGTCTAAAGGATTGTTGTTACATAACTCTAGCTATTACTAGGGAAACAATCCCTGCTCTTCAAGCTTCTCTTTCCATTCTTTTTGGAATATAAAGATGGCTTGGAGAGCAGGAAGGTTCTCTCCACCAGCAGCCAGCAAACTTCTAGACAAATCTGTGTTCAGGATGGGGTTGGCCTCCTCCTCCTGTCTTCTTTCCTTTGGTTCAAAGCCTTTTTTTTTAACACCCTCACCTTTTGTCTTGAAGAATCAATACTAAGTATTGGTTCCAAGGTAGAAGGGTGTCAAGGGCTAGGCACCTGGGGTTAACTGACTTGCCCAGAATTACATAGCTAAGAAGTGCCTGAGGCCAGATTTGAAACAAGACCTCCTGTCTTCAAGCCTGGCTCTCTGTTCACTGAGCCACCTCACTGCCTCTAGTACAAAGCTTTGTGTGAAGAACAGAGAGAATGGCCAGTATGGATGGATCTTAAAGAGGAGAGATGGGAAGTAATTTCAAAAAAAAATTACAAAGAAACATAGTTTGGGGGAAAGTTGTGGAGGGCTTTACAAGCCAAACAAAGATGTTAATATTTTATCCTAGAGGCAAAAGGGAACCTCTCTTGCTGATTGAGTAGAGAAATATTGGGGTCAGATATCAGCCAAAAGAAAATCCTCTAGGTAGTAGTATAGGATAGACTGGAATGGAGAGATGCTTGAGGAGAGAGACTGCTGGAGTAGATTGGGAACATATACCCATATCCTCAACTTCCTGAATCTGCAAGGGATAATAAACAAAGAAATGAGCAATCACAGTATCCTGTGGAAATATATGTGTTCATTCAGATTACTCAGCTTTCAGATGATTCCCATCCTGGTATAGCTTTGAACACATCAATTTTAGCCCTACTTTTCTGCAAATGGCCAATACCTCATAGACTAGAGATGCCTAATCTTCTGGATGTATATTTATCATTCATTGAGTTTAATTCCACAAATTTCCAGCCTATAACCATAAAATATTAGTGCAGGGGGATGCTTTAGAACACAGAATATTAGAACATAGAGTATTAGAGCTGGAAGACATTTCAGCAAACATTGGAAGACATTTCAGTTAGAACTCCAAAGGATATCAGACTGCAAAATGTTAAGACATAAAATAAAAAATTCTGAACTGAATGTGAACTTACAGGTCTTCTAATCTAAGCCCATTATTTTACAGAAGAGAAAACTGAGACTCCAGGAGGTTAAATGTCTCCTGTATGGAGGTGAAGGATGGACAAGATGTGAAATACATTCACTTCAGTACTGGGAATAGTTGGCTGTTTCCTAAAAAACATTGCCAATAAACCTTCCTTATGGCTTTTGCAATAAGGCTAGAGACTAAAGAGATCAGGGCAATAAAAGAACCTGGAAGCCTTTTTTCCAGGGCAGATTCTGTGAAGAGAACAACAATAATATTATTTTATATTTAAAAGTATTTCATAAATTAAAAGTCTTACAAAAATCTATTAATCAACCAACTACCATGCATTTATTAATCATGTATTATATGCCAATTACTGTGCCAAGTATTGAGATCATAAAAAAAACGAAAAATCATCTGATTTTTTTCAATAACCCTAAGATGTAGTAACTGCAATTCATGGGCAAGCAGAAGAGAAAAGTGACTTGCCAACAATTTTATGACTGGCATGTAGTGGAGATGGGACTTAACCTAGGAAATTTGACACTGCCTCCTTAAATGGTTATACATATAAACTCCACATTCTATAGGGTATCACCATGTCTTAGGATGCTGATGTGAGTTGTTGCTCTGCTCAGGGAATTACAAAAGAATTCCTAGTACAAGTATTTGTAGATTCTGATCAGAGACAGAAAAGTGCTCAGGTTTTCAAGTTGGAAAATGAATCCAAATACCAAATGATTTGGAATCTAAGAGATATGAGACAATTAAAAAGAAAAAGAAAATATCCGTGTGTTTCAGGGAATAATTGAATTGAAGAAATAAAGGGTCCTAATACTTTGACCAACAAAAAGGAGACATACATTGTGTGCTTCATCAGGCAATGAAGATTTATATTCTCTTTAGAACTATGTTTTAGTGGATTAAGGTAAACTGCAGAGATATCTTGAAATATCTCTTTACTCCAACCCTTCCTATTTACATTTTTTAAAAAAAATATGGAATGTTAGATTTGGAAGAGACTTTAAAATATATTACTTGACTCTTAGTATAACAGCAAAAACTCTAAGAAAGGCAGTTTGCTTGGAGGGGAAAGATCATTAGCCATAGAGAAAGAAGATAAGCTGTGGGATGGCAGGGGGGATTTTATATAAATTCAAAAAATCTGGATTCAAATGTGTGATCTTGGACCCTTTCTGGTCTATAGATATCAGTTTTTAATTATCAAGAAAATAAGCATTTATTAAGTGACTACTGTGTGATATTTTTCCATGAAGAATGAACAAATGAGAGAAATTTGTTCCAAAGTCAATGAAGGAAGCTGAAGCAGACACTGTGAAGAGCTTTAGAGTTTAGTCAGATATTAAAGAAGCCAAGGTCATCCATTGTACCCTTGGCTATCACTGATCATCCTGACTTTTGCCACATGACTTCCATGACTCTGGAAGGGTGAGGCTGGCTACTTTGTACAACTCTGCCTCACTTAAATCCAATTCAGGCTCAAGTCAACTCATCGCTCTGGGGGTAGCTAGGTGGCACTGTAGATAGAGCACTGGGCTTGGAGTTAGGAAAATCTCATCTTACTGAGTTCAAATCTAGCCTCAGTTATGTGACACTGGACAAATCACTTAATCCTGTTTGCCTTTAAAAAAAGATGCGTCACTCTGTGATGTCACCAGTTTTCTTTGAAAAAGAAAAGATCAACCATTATATGAGAGGAAAAGTATCTATGCAACAGGTGAAAACGAATAGATTTGGGGGAAATGATTTCCAGTTATTCTTATATCTTTAACATCTCATATCCTAAATGAATATCTTAATATCTTTAATCTTTAATCATATCTTTTTCGTATTTTTTCTGCTTTTAGTATTTTTCATTTTAAGGGCCTTTCCAGTTCAAAATATCTAAGACTTACTACTCCATAATGTTGTAACATTAGGAAAAAAAAAGTCACTCTCATGGACTCAGTCTCTTATTTATAAAACTGGAATAATAAAGCTGTGTTCCTCATTTCATGAGGCCTCTGGTGAGCATAACACAGTATCATGATTGCGATATGCTTCCCTCAAGCACCATACAAACATGAGCTTTTGCACGCAACGAGGTGACATGGAGTGGTTTTCTTCATTAGCACAGACACAAGCCTACACTAGCCAAGTGCCTTCCTCAAAAAGTGTTCTTTGAGGCCTCTTTAGCAGGACTCATTCACTATCCATTTATTTGTGGTATCAGGAAATTGCAGAATGGAAGGAGAACTAGCCATATGACAGAGGATGGCAAATGAGGGAGAAATTAGAAAACTGTGGAATGAGACTCATGTCCCACAATGGAGATTTTAAGATAGAGAGGGTTAGACCTAGTGGACTGGTTTTAATAGCTTAAATGGTCTTCCTAGATCCTTTGGGAAAAGTGGGTGAGTTTTAAGTTTGGGGGAACTTACTAAACATATTCTCAGAAGTAGAAGAGAAGACCTGTAATTTGTAATGATGCTAACGTGGAATTAACTGGAATTTTTAGTTGGGAAGGAGCCTAGAGGTTGTCTATTCCATTCCCTACTAAAAGAGGAATGCTCTTCCTTCATGACTACACAGACAAGTGGGATCCAAATTATTTAGGCTCACTTTGAAGACCTGGAGTACCATAGTGGCAGGGAACTAATTAACCCTTTCTGGAGGATTTGGGGAGTGGGGTAGAAGTATGAGGCAACTAGGAAGGCCTGAATTTGAATTCTCCCTCCAATATTTTAAATGGGAATGGGGCCAAGTCATTTTACCTTCCTGTGCCTCAAGTCCTTTACCTGTAAAATTGGCACAATCATAGTACCACCTCCCAGAGTTGTCCTGAGGATCCAGTAGAATAATATTCATGAAATGCTTTGCAAACTTTAAAGTGCTGTATTAATGCTAACTATTGTGAGTATTATTCATTTTGCATAATCAATGACTCCCCATTAAGAACAACTAGAAAAAATAATATAGTAGACTCTTTGCTTCCAAGACTGATTTTAAACCTTAAAGTGGTTGCTAAGTATCAGAAGGGTTATTAGACTGACACATGCTCTGTGACCAGAAACACATTAAGGTTGCCAGAGATCAGACAGCTGATCTCAGTCCAGCGACCCCAAAGTAGATACAGTTAAGTGGATTTCTGAAGTGTGGACCACACTTAAGCTTTTAATCCAGCTAGCTGAATCTCTTGGTCCACTATGGGAGGTGGTAGCAGGGGGGAAGCTTCCCACCTCACTCTACAAGGACACAGGCAAAGTATCAGAAGCTAAAAAGCCTCCAGACCTAATTCTCACAGCCTGAACCAGATCTAGGGCTGGTTTTATATAAAATAGTATTGCTGTTCAAACAGTGAGGAATAGTAGAAAAGAACCACGGTTCTTGGATGTAGAAGGACTTTGAGTTCTTTCTACCTTTTAATACTTGCAGGAATCTGACATGGGGGAACAAAGGGCAAAACCAAAAGGAATGGGGGGGAGAGATTTAGGAAGGCATCTTGTAACTCATGGGCACATGGCTGACCAGAAGTTGTGACCCCTCTGATTCTGGAGGTCTTGAAATGGCATCTTTGATGAGATTGGAGATGGAATAAATGGGATGGATGTTAAGCTGGGGATTGGTTCAGTTGGTCTGAGCTCCTTTATTCATTTCTCACTGAGCTGCATGATTTGGGAACTTTTTTGCATGCCCCAAGAAGTTTATTATTGGGAAAATCTCATCATCCTGTAAGATCCCATCAGCCTTAGTACCCTACCTCATCCCTGCCCTCTGTCCATCTGATTGGAGAGTGGACCCAAGGAATTCCAAAACCCCCATTTAAGGAGGAAGATCAGCTCAGAACATCTCATTTGTCACCTGTCTGCAAGACTTTAGAACTTCTCTGACTTTTCTACCATCACAATCATATACCACAAATTGTTCAGGCATTTCCCAATTGATATACAGCCACTCAACTTCTAACTTTGTTAAGACCAAAAAAAATTGCAATATATATTTTTGTACAAAAAGTTATTTTCTTTTTCCTTAGTTTCTTTATTTGTGGAATGAGCACATTTGACTAAATAGATTCTGAGCTCCCTTCCAATGCTATATATTCAATACTGTAACCTCCTAATGACCACACAGATTCTCTATTTATGATCCAAAATGCATATAAATCAATGACATTATTGGGAAAAGTTTATGGCTGAACCAAATGGGGGATTTGCTTCTGTGACAAGGAAATCACTTTAAAAGACTGATATATATTAATTTAAGGTCGCCAAGGAATTCAGCTATGTAATTCCTAAATGAAAACTCAAGTCAGCAGTCAACCTTTTATAGAGTTTAATTACAAACAGGAGGAAGAAAGGAATTAGAGAGAGAGAGAGAGAGAGACAGAGAGAGAGAGAGAGAGAGAGAGACAGAGAGACAGAGAGAGAGAGAGAGAGAGAGAAAGGGGAGAGAAGGGAATAGGGCTTAAATACCCCTTCTGTTTAGGCTGGGCCAAAAGGCCCAAGCCCTTAGATAGCTGAGGCAAAGAAAAGAGATCAGTCCCTATTACTCACGTGACCAAAATGGAGAAACAGTCCTTTGAATAGACTAGTTCTGATCTACTTGTGCAAGTCACATACCCATCTCCTAGGACCATCTCATACATTAAGAACAGCACCATGCAAAGTATGGAATATGATTGGAATTCTTCAGTTTCAGTCCTCATCCAGGTAGATGTACACCTAGTCAGAAAGTTGCCTTCACTTGAGTTCTGAGGACTTTGATTTAAGCTTGGGGTGACCCATTGTACAGGGCCAGACAGAGGATTGGGGGAATCACTTCCAGAATGCTGCCTTAAGTGCTTCAGATAGTATTGTGACAGGGAATGCTCAAATTAGTTCAGGCAATTATTTCAGTTCCAAATGGATCTGGAAAACTTCCCAGATTATACCTCTGCCCTTTCAACTTGCAGACTTTCTTTTTATGTGGAAGAAGCAGAAGGTAAAAGGGGAGAAAGATGGGAGATGAAAAATGGTGTTTAAAAACCTGCTAGAATCCAGGGAGTAATTGTGCTGATTTCTACCCTGGGTCTGCATGGATTCACATGGATTTCCACACAGAACCAAATAAAGTACCTTAATCAACAGAATATAAAATGTAGCTCATTTCTGTGTTTCTTGTGACATCATAGAATGGTAGAAATGGGAATCTGGGAATCAAGACACCTAATGTTGAGTCCTATCTTTATAGTTAATCAGCTGTCTTATCTCAGGCACATCAATTCCTCTATCGGTGTCTTCATCTTAAAAATAACAGTGTTGAACTATATGAATGTGGGAGTCTTTTCTCTCTCTAAAGTTCAGTTACGTTTCTCTTCATTAAATTTACAGAGGAATTCAGAATAAGAGGAATAGAAATCCAGATATCAAAGTAAGGATTCTTAATGCAGAATTAGGACAGTTCAGAATGCCAATAGTCCAGTATAAGGAAACTTGGAATACAAATTAAGACAGCAAAAAAAGCAAGCCAGCTTTATTGTTGGGGTAAATTTATAATTTGAAGGGCAGTCAGGGAAGATGATGGAAATAGTGGAATTGGCCACATATCCCTGGGGCCCTGTAGGGTATAGGGCACACTCTTCCCAAGCCAGTACAGTCTGGTGGGATTTTATAGGATGCTTATCTGAGTCTAATAGTAACAGGCAGAGGGGGAAGGGAATGAGGAGACTGGACTTGGCAACTTGGCTAGTGAGGGGAGGGAAGATTTCAGGAGAATTGGCAGCAAGTTCATATGCAAACTCTCCTCTGTCAGGGGAAAAAAGTGGTCTTTGGCCTTTTTACTGCTGGCCTTATGCTCACTGGGAACCTCAGAATTTTTTAGCTCCCCTGAAGCTTCTTTCTTTATCAGGATAAAGAGGCCACAGGGGTCGTTCTATTCATTCACTGGGCAAATTTAGTAGAGTGGCAGAGTTTTTCCTAGATGTAGTATGGCTACCAGGGCAGCCCTTTTTCCCAGAGTTTGGGGAAACTTAAGTCGCCTGACTAATGGTCCTTGATCCCCTCTCTATTCTGGTCAGAGGTGGTTGTGCCAGAAAAAGGGCCAGCCCATCCTCCAGAGAATCCAGTGTGATATGAGCCCAGGCAAAAGCTGGAAGGATATTGGAGTGGCAAGGTAGTAGAGAAGGCAGATACCAGGAAAGGGGCTTGATAGAGAGGATACCTGAAAGTGATGTCCTGGGGAGGCTATGCTACAACATGTTAACTGGTAGAGAACATGGTAGAGAGATGTGGGTTAGAGGAAGAGGCCAGGACAAGATGTCAGATCTTCCATCTCTGCCATTAGTTATTCTTGGCTTGGCTACTTCCCTCTCTTCAGGATTTAATTTCTCATCAGTAAAATGAAGGATTTAGACTAAATGGATTCTAAGATCTCTTCAAGGTCTAACTTTCTACTTTCGCAGGCCCTTTACATTCCTAACATTCTAAGATTTTAGGCACTTTCCAGTTTTGACGTTCTAAGATTCTATGATTCATTTTAAAGCCAGCAATTAAGCAGTTTAAATTAATCCTTGGCACTCTGTTCAAGGTCACTGTGAGGGGAGCCAGGAACAGACCAGGCAAGAAGGAGAAAGAAAAAGGCAGAAATGTCCTGGTGATTTGTAGCGTACTTCTGGGGACACTTCACTCCTGGGCAGTTTATGTCCAAAGCCCATGGGGGAAATGGAGGGTGTTCACACATGTCCAGGTGGGCCTCTAAAGAATTCAATGTCATTTTCCTGGGCACTATAAAATAAATTCCTGTTTTTCTTTCTCTTGAAATGACAGATATTAAGTTAGTTTTGCACATAGTTGTGTAACTCAGGTCACAAACATGGCAAAAGAAATTCTGGTGCGTCCATGCAAAGCTAAAGAGTCCCTGGTGTATTGGAAAACATACCTTGCTGAATCATAATTGCTAACATTAAACCACAGGATGAAACCTATTGTCTGGGTGCCATACATATTCTTGTCACATAACTAGGACTGAAGACAAGATTTCAGGACTATGAGATCAAGTAAAAAAAATAATGACAATGAAATAATATCCTGTAATTTCTCTTCATAAAGACAATTATCAAGAAACTGAAGATTGAAAAGTCCTACTAATGCCCCTGTTGGAACCTGCAGAGACCTTCTGAAACAAAGAGAATGTGATTAGAGTCTAGCATAGAGGACCAGAACTAATAGTTGGGGTTAAAAAAATGTCAAATGAAATGATGGACATAGTAAGTTTTAGTCAGCAAGTCTTTTAATATTCAAGGTTTACAGACTCAAAGAATTTGGAAATTCTTTAGATAAGATGCCTTTCCTGGCATGGCTTAATGATAGAAGCAGAGTATTAGAAATTGCTAGGATCTTAGAATATACCTACTGTGTTTTAGCAGATTAAGTTTGCTGAATTTGGAGTCAGTTCTTTTGTAGTCCTGTGATGTCTATTTTATGCCTTTAAAAGCAACTTTATCAAAATGCCAGAGGGTTTTAGGTCATTTAATATATATATATATATATATATATAATTTATTATAGGTTTTATTTTTATCATAAATTAAATTAATATTTATATATAACCCTATATAATAGTTTAAGCACACATTTCAAAAATGAATAAACTGATCATCAAAGAAGTAAAGTCACATGGATTTATGGGGTTTTATTTCAGAAAATAAGTAGAAGCATCATGTGGCCCCAAACCCTGATTTTGGAGAAGAGGAAGAAGTCAAGCAAGAAAGTGATAGTGTCCATAGGAGACAGAGTGATTCTGAGTCCTAATTTGTGAAATGAGAACATTAGAATAGATTCTGAGCTCCCTTCTAATCCTTTATATTCATTCCTTTAGCCTCCTACTGACCACACAGATTCTATATTTATGATCCCAAATGCATATAAATCAATGACAACTTTGCAATGCATTTTTCCAGACTTTGTGGGTTTAGTTTGTTTAGTTCTTTGCACAACAGACACCAACAGCATTTAACTACAACCTTCCAGACCTCTTAAACCCTTAACTGTTTGGGAGTCTTAACTTCACACAGGAAATTTGGGATCTGGAAGCCTATTGGCTTCCCATTTTTAAAACTTATTGGCACTCCAGCAGATTTTTATCTATATCAAAGACAGTCAAGACATTTAAGGGGAGAAGTGCCTGGATCTTAATGAACTCAGATGGTCTCTGCTGCTATCTCCCTCAGGGCTTATGGGATTTGTTTATGTAAAAAGATAGCAGGGGAGGTGATCAATAGCAACTCTGGGGCTCAGTAATAAGCACCAGAAGTGACTGGACTCAGCTCCTCCTATCTTTAGACTTTAAAAATCCCTTCTTGTCTTGCCTTCTTCATTAAAAATGCAGCTCTAAGACCCTAGATTACTGCCTCCTAGACTTTCCTATAATCACAGAAAAGCTGAGTTAGAAGGTTCCTTGGAGATCATGGAGACAACATTTATTTAGCCTTCACTAAGTGGTAATAAAGACTCTTTTGTAGACCTTCAATACAGAGGAATCTACTATGATCTAGGGTAGCCCATTCTACTTCAATAGCTCTAATTGTTAGGCAGTCACAAGGACTCTAAAATGACCTGTTCACAACTTTCACTCAAATCCTTGATTCTGCCCTCTGGGGCCAAGCACAGTAAGTCTATCCATTTTTCCACATAACCACTCTTCAAATAAATACCTGAAGACAGCTTTCATTTCTCATTAGAGTCTTCTCTCACCCAGATTAAATAATATTCTCCAATTCCTTCAACTGATTTGTGTATTCCAAGGTGCCTCCTCCTTTTACCTTCTGATAAATCCCTTCTTAAAATGTGACAGAACAAACTAAACACAATACTCTAGATGTAACAATGGCAGAGGTGAGTGGGAACACCACCTACCTTGGCATCAGTGTCAATTTAGGAAGGTTTGGCATGTCAAAGTCCAGTACCAAAGAAACTTGGAGGACCCAAAATAGTATAGCAGACCAGGTTTATTGAGGGGGGAACCTGGCAATATGGAGCTTCATGTGCTCTGGGTTGTATTGGTCACATCGGGTTGGAACTGTAATTGGAATAGGATTCACCCTCTCCTAAACCAGTAAAATCTGGTGGATTTCAATTTGGTTCTCATCTGAATTTAGATAGGAATTTGATTTAAGAATTGGGGCTGAGTCATGACAGTGAGGGAAGAAAAATGACTCCAAGGAAATTAGTTAATAGGTGCTATTCAAGATCCCTTATAGCAATAAAAAAAAACACACAAAAAAGGGGGGTATTGGGTAATTACTGTTGATCTCTGGCAGAGCAACACTGGGGTTTGGGATGTCTTTGTTTATTGGGGTATAGAGGCCATTAAGATTATTAAAGTTGGACTTCCGGTTAAGATGGCGGCTTAGAGAAAGCTGAAGTTCAGATCTCCGGAAAACCCTTCCCGACCGATCTCAAACTAGAAGCTCCTAAGGCGCCGAAATTCAAAACGATCAACAGCACAGAACCTGGGAACCCTCCTCCTGGACCTGGACCCGGTTCAAAAGGTACGGCTCCCCTTAAAAGCCAGAACCCGAGATCCCTCGGACCTCAGGGGTAGGAGCGCAGAGTCCAAGGCTCCCGGAAGCGGCAGCCGCGCCGGGCTCAGAGAGCAGGGTCTGAGGAACAACAACCCTCAGGGTCTTCTACCCAAGTCCCAGTCCGGGTGAAAGTTACTGCCTGGGGCTTCCGCTGCAGAGAGCCGGTAGGTCCGGGTGAAAGTTACTGCCTGGGGCCTCCGCTGCAAAGAGCCGGTTGGTCCGGGTGAAAGTTACTGCCTGGGGCCTCCGCTGCAGAGAGCTGGTCAAAACAACAGCAACCCTCAGGGCGGGCAAGACAGCCTCACGGGCTGGATCCTGCTATCCAAGTCTCAGTGAAAGTCTGTGCTCTCGGAGCTTGGAGAAGCGGCAGCCCATCCCCCCGCAGGCCGACGAAACAGCCTCACGGCCAGGGATTCTGAAGGCAACTTCCGGAAATCGAGCCAGGGGGAGAGTGTGGCCTCGTGGTCCGACCCTTCCATTCCAGTTCCAGTGAGGCATATTCAGTTTAACCCAGGGAACGCTCATAGAACCAACATCTGCCCAGGACTAAAGCCACTGATCACCAGACAAAGACAAGAAAAGCCAATCCTCCACGTTCAGAGATGACAAATTCCACAGAAGCACAGAAGCCCCAAAATACCAAGAAAAATAAGAAGAAAGGGGCGACTCTGGACACATTCTATGGAGCCAAAATACAAAATACAGAGCAGATAGAAGAAGATATACAAGAAAATTCTCCAAAATCTTCCAAAGGAAATAGAAACTCTCCACAAACCCATGAAGAATTTGAATCAGAAAGGACCAAAAAGATGGAAGCCCTCTGGGAGGAAAAGTGGGAAATGATGCAAAAGAAATTCACGCATCTACAAAACCAGTTTGACCAAACTGTAAAAGAAAACCAGGCTTTAAAGCAAGAACTAATAAAGCAAAGCCAAAACACCAAGAAATTAGAAGAGAACATAAAATATCTCACCGACAAGGTGATAGATCTGGAAAACAGGGGGAGAAGAGAAAATTTAAGAATAATTGGACTCCCAGAAAAGCCAGAAATAAACTCCAAACTGGACATGGTGATACAAGATATAATCAAAGAAAATTGCCCAGAGATTCTAGAACAAGGGGGCAATACATCCACTGACAGAGCTCACAGAACACCTTCTACACTAAACCCCCAAAAGACAACTCCCAGGAATGTAATTGCCAAATTCCAAAGCTATCAAACAAAAGAAAAAATCCTACAGGAAGCCAGAAAAAGACAATTTAGATATAAAGGAATGCCAATCAGGATCACACAAGACCTTGCAAGTTCTACGCTGAATGATCGTAAGGCATGGAACATGATCTTCAGAAAGGCAAGAGAGCTGGGTCTCCAACCAAGAATCAGCTACCCAGCAAAACTGACTATATACTTCCAAGGGAAAGTATGGGCATTCAACAAAATAGAAGACTTCCAACTTTTTGCAAAGAAAAGACCAGAGCTCTGTGGAAAGTTTGATACCGAAAATCAAAGAGCAAGGAATACCTGAAAAGGTAAATATTAAGGAAAGGGGAAAAATGTTATCTTCTTTTACTCAAACTCTCTTCTATAAGGACTACATTTATATCAACCTATGTATACTAATATGTGGGGAAAATGTAATGTATAAATAGGGGGTAAAGAAAGACCAAATAGAATAATGGTTCTCACACAAAGATTCACAGGGGAAGGGGAGGGGAAGAAAACTCCTATAAGAAGGAGAGGAAGAGAGGGGGGGGGGGGTTACTTAAACCTCAATCTCAGGGAAATCAACTCTGAGAGGGAAAAACATCCAGATCCATTGGGATCTTGAATTCTATCTTACCCAACAAGGGTAAGGAGAAGGGAAAACCAAGGGGGGGAGGGGGAGAGGGAGAACAAAAAGGGAGGGAAAGAGAGGGGGGAGGGGGAGGGAACAAAAAGGGAGGGACTAAAAAGGGAAACATCAAGGGAGGGGACAAGGGGGACTGATTCAAAGTAAATCACTGGACTAAAAGGTAGAGCCGAAGAAGAAAAGGTTAGAATTAGGGAAGGCAATCAAAATGCCAGGGAGTCCACAAATGACAATCATAACTTTGAACGTGAATGGGATGAACTCACCCATAAAACGTAGACGAATAGCTGAATGGATTAGAATCCAAAACCCTACCATATGTTGTCTTCAAGAAACACACATGAGGCGGGTTGACACCCACAAGGTCAGAATTAAAGGATGGAGTAAGACCTTCTGGGCCTCAACTGATAGAAAGAAGGCAGGAGTGGTAATCATGATATCTGATAAAGCCAATGCAAAAATAGACCTGATCAAAAGGGATAGGGAAGGTAATTATATTTTGTTAAAAGGGACTCTAGACAATGAGGAAATATCATTAATCAACATGTATGCACCAAATAATATAGCACCCAAATTTCTAATGGAGAAACTAGGAGAATTGAAGGAAGAAATAGACAATAAAACCATACTAGTGGGAGACTTAAACCAACCATTATCAAATTTAGATAAATCAAATCAAAAAATAAATAAGAAAGAGGTAAAAGAAGTGAATGAAATCTTAGAAAAATTAGAATTAATAGACATATGGAGAAAAATAAATAGGGATAAAAAGGAATACACCTTCTTCTCAGCACCACATGGCACATTCACAAAAATTGACCATACATTAGGTCACAGAAACATAGCACACAAATGCAAAAAAGCAGAAATAATGAATGCAGCCTTCTCAGATCACAAGGCAATAAAAATAATGATTAGTAATGGTACATGGAAAACCAAATCTAAAACCAATTGGAAATTAAACAATATGATACTCCAAAACCGTTTAGCTAAAGAAGAAATCATAGAAACAATTAATAATTTCATCAAGGAAAATGACAATGGCGAAACATCCTTTCAAACCTTTTGGGATGCAGCCAAAGCGGTAATCAGAGGCAAATTCATATCCCTGAAAGCTCATATTAACAAACAAGGGAGAGCAGAGATCAATCAATTGGAAATGCAATTGAAAAAACTCGAAAGCGATCAAATTAAAAACCCCCAGCAGAAAACCAAATTAGAAATCCTAAAAATTAAGGGAGAAATTAATAAAATCGAAAGTGATAGAACTATTGATTTAATAAATAAGACAAGAAGCTGGTACTTTGAAAAAACAAACAAAATAGACAAAGTACTGGTCAATCTAATTAAAAAAAGGAAGGAAGAAAAGCAAATTCACAGCATTAAAGATGAAAAGGGGGACAGCACCTCCAATGAGGAGGAAATTAAGGCAATCATTAGAAATTACTTTGCCCAATTATATGGCAATAAATACACCAATTTAGGAGAAATGGATGAATATATACAAAAATACAAACTGCCTAGACTAACAGAAGAGGAAATAGAATTCTTAAATAATCCCATATCAGAAATTGAAATCCATCAAGCCATCAAAGAACTTCCTAAGAAAAAATCCCCAGGGCCTGATGGATTCACCTGTGAATTCTATCAAACATTCAGAGAACAGTTAACCCCAATACTATACAAACTATTTGACATAATAAGCAAAGAGGGAGTTCTACCAAACTCCTTTTACGACACAAACATGGTACTGATTCCAAAACCAGGCAGGTCAAAAACAGAGAAAGAAAACTATAGACCAATCTCCCTAATGAATATAGATGCAAAAATTTTAAATAGGATACTAGCAAAAAGACTCCAGCAAGTGATCAGAAGGATCATTCACCATGATCAAGTAGGATTCATACCAGGGATGCAGGGCTGGTTCAACATTAGGAAAACCATCCACATAATTGACCACATCAACAAGCAAACTAGCAAGAACCACATGATTATCTCAATAGATGCAGAAAAAGCCTTTGATAAAATACAACACCCATTCCTATTAAAAACACTAGAAAGCATAGGAATAGAAGGGTCATTCCTAAAAATAATAAACAGTATATATCTAAAACCAACAGCTAATATCATCTGCAATGGGGATAAACTAGATGCATTCCCAATAAGATCAGGAGTGAAACAAGGATGCCCATTATCACCTCTACTATTTGACATTGTACTAGAAACACTAGCAGTAGCAATTAGAGAAGATAAAGAAATTGAAGGCATCAGAATAGGCAAGGAGGAGACCAAGTTATCACTCTTTGCGGATGACATGATGGTCTACTTAAAGAATCCTAGAGATTCAACCAAAAAGCTAATTGAAATAATCAACAACTTTAGCAAAGTTGCAGGATACAAAATAAACCCACATAAATCATCAGCTTTTCTATATATCTCCAACACAGCTCAGCAGCAAGAACTAGAAAGAGAAATCCCATTCAAAATCACCTTAGACAAAATAAAATACCTAGGAATCTATCTCCCAAGACAAACACAGGAACTATATGAACACAACTACAAAACACTCGCCACACAACTAAAACTAGACTTGAACAATTGGAAAAACATTAACTGCTCATGGATAGGACGAGCCAATATAATAAAAATGACCATCCTACCCAAACTTATTTATCTATTTAGTGCCATACCCATTGAACTACCAAAATACTTCTTCACTGATTTAGAAAAAACCATAACAAAGTTCATTTGGAAGAACAAAAGATCAAGGATATCCAGGGAAATAATGAAAAAAAACACACATGATGGGGGCCTTGCAGTCCCAGACCTCAAACTATATTACAAAGCAGCAGTCATCAAAACAATTTGGTACTGGCTAAGAAACAGAAAGGAAGATCAGTGGAATAGACTGGGGGAAAACGACCTCAGCAAGACAGTATACGATAAATCCAAAGATCCCAGCTTTTGGGACAAAAATCCACTATTCGATAAAAACTGCTGGGAAAATTGGAAGACAGTGTGGGAGAGACTAGGAATAGATCAACACCTCACACCCTACACCAAGATAAATTCAAAATGGGTGAGTGACTTAAACATAAAGAAGGAAACCATAAGTAAATTGGGTAAACACAGAATAGTATACATGTCAGACCTTTGGGAGGGGAAAGGCTTTAAAACCAAGCAAGATATAGAAAGAATCACAAAATGTAAAATAAATAATTTTGACTACATCAAACTAAAAAGCTTTTGTACAAACAAAACCAATATAACTAAAATCAGAAGGGAAACAACAAATTGGGAAAAAATCTTCATAGAAACCTCTGACAAAGGTTTAATTACTCATATTTATAATGAGCTAAATCAATTGTACAAAAAATCAAGCCATTCTCCAATTGATAAATGGGCAAGGGAAATGGATAGGCAGTTCTCAGATAAAGAAATCAAAACTATTAACAAGCACATGAAGAAGTGTTCTACATCTCTTATAATCAGAGAGATGCAAATCAAAACAACTCTGAGGTATCACCTCACACCTAGCAGATTGGCTAACATAACAGCAGAGGAAAGTAATGAATGCTGGAGGGGATGTGGCAAAGTAGGGACATTAATTCATTGCTGGTGGAGTTGTGAACTGATCCAGCCATTTTGGAGAGCAATTTGGAACTATGCCCAAAGGGCGATAAAAGACTATCTGCCCTTTGATCCAGCCATAGCACTGCTGGGTCTGTATCCCAAAGAGATAATGGACACAAAGACTTGTACAAAAATATTCATAGCTGCGCTCTTTGTGGTGGCCCAAAACTGGAAAACGAGGGGATGCCCATCAATTGGGGAATGGCTGAACAAACTGTGGTATATGTTGGTGATGGAATACTATTGTGCTCAAAGGAATAATAAAGTGGAGAAGTTCCATGGAGACTGGAACAACCTCCAGGAAGTGATGCAGAGCGAGAGGAGCAGAACCAGGAGAACATTGTACACAGAGACTAATACACTGTGGTATAATCGAACGTAATGGACTTCTCCATTAGGGGTGGTGTAATGTCCCTGAACAACTTTCAGGGATCCAGGAGAAAAAAAAAACACCATTCATAAGCAAAGGATAAACTATGGGAGTGGAAACACCGAGAAAAAGCAACTGCCTGAATACAGAGGTTGAGGGGACATGACAGAGGATAGACTTTAAATGAACACTCTAATGCAAATACTATCAACAAAGCAATGGGTTCAAATCAAGAAAACATCTAATGCCCAGTGGACTTACGCGTCGGCTATGGGGGGTGGGGGGGAGGAAAAGAAAATGATCTATGTCTTTAACGAATAATGCTTGGAAATGATCAAATAAAATATATTTAAAAAAAAAAAAAAAAGATTATTAAAGTTGAAACTAATTATGTTGCTTCTCTTAGAGTATACAACTTGTATCAGCTTTTTGTTGGATTTTTTTATTATATCATACTATTTATTAGCTTTTTTTCCAGTTTGATTTTTTTAAACCCTTTTCTTCTGTCTTAGAATCAATACTGTGTATTGGTTCCAAGGCAGAAGAGTGGTGAGGACTAGGCAATGGGGGTTAAGTGACTTGCCCAGGGTCAAACAACCAGAAAGTGTCTGAGGCCATATTTGAACCCAAGGCCCTCTAACTCTAGGCCTGGTTCTCAATGCACTGAGCCACCCAGCTGCCCCAATTTATTAGCTTCTTCAGAGCTTTCAATTCAACTAAAACTCTAAAACCTTTTCATTAGAACACTTATCTATCCCAAACCATTAGTTTCATATAAAGTTGATTTTTTTAAAGCACCATGTGAAATGATACATTTATCACTACTAAATCTCATATATTTCAGTTCTTCCTTCTAGCCTGTTGATATATTTTTGGATGGTACATACTGTCTGGCAGTTCTTTAGTTAATTCTCCCAGTTTCATGTCATCAGTGAATGTGAGAAGCATTGCATTCATTGCATCTGTCTTCTTTTTAAGTTGCTAATTAAAACAAACAAACAAAAATACAAAAAGTTGGTCTTTATCACAGGAACAAGGACAGATCCCTAGAACATCCAGAAGAAACCATTCTGTATTTTGACTTCAACTCATTAAGGGTTATTGTAGAATTCTAGTTGTTAGATCTCAATCTGAATCCAATTTCTCCAACCAGAGCCTCTAGGAAAGTGTGAGAGACTTTGTCAAGAGTTTTCACAAAAAGTAGATGTTGACACAGTGGATAGAATGCTGGGCCTGGAGTAAGAAGTGAATTCATAGCTGTCTTCAGAGGCTTGGGAGCTGTTGGACCTCAGCTAAACTACTTAATCTCTCTCTGTCTCAGTTTCCTAAACTATAAAATTATTCGATAATAGCTCCTACCCATCAAGGCTGTTGTGAAGATTAAATGAGGTAATATTTGTTTTAAAAAAATAAATGAATGAATAAATAAATAAACCAATACCGTTTGTGTCTGGGACATAGCAGGCACTATATAATGCTCATAACACCTCCCTGTTACCCATGATGAGGTTCAGAGACCTCATGTCCATGTCATCCCACTGATCTGTCAATAAAATTACCCTTGACCCAAAAAAGCAAAGGGAATCATAACCTGTTTTGGATTAAATTATTCTTGTTTTTTGTAATCAATACTTCCTTTTCTAAATGTTCAAAATCATGCCTTAATATTATATCCTAAAGTTTCTCCAGAATCAAAAACAAACTTATTGGTTTATACTTTGGACCCCCAAAATCTTTATATTCTTGAAAATCAGAACCATATTTGCCTACCTGATATCTTCCTGCCCCTTTGATTCCCTGTGATTTTATGAAAGATCCCCTGCAAACTTTGAGATCACAAACCCAAGTTGTTTTTGTAACCTTTGGTGGAATTCATCCAAGATTGGTTATTTGAACTCATTGAAGGCAGCTAGATTATCTATTAGCACTTCCTCTCTTATCTTGAGGTTTCAGTTCCTAGTTAATCATTTTGTTCACTCCCTTGGTAGAGTAAAGTAAAAAAAAAAGTAAAATATCATCTGAATAGTTCTTTCTTTCCATTGTTTCATTGTCTAAATTCTCACCCTGCTCTGCCCCCAGTAGTCTTACACATTTCTTGATTTTCCTCTTTTCCAAAGTATAGATTAAAAGGGTCCTTTTGTTGCTGAGCTCATTCTGAGATTTTAGCACTCTTGAGGCTGACACTCTTTGGAATGCACCCTTCCTTACCAGCCCTTGTTTCTATCTTCTATTCAATTCTTTTGAAGATTTGCAAATGTCAGTTGATCATTGAGTTTTCAGTGAAATCACATTAGTCTCTTTAGATAGATGTTCCTTTTTCTTACTCATCAGAATCTTTTGTGATTTTTGTCATTGGAATGCCCATGTGTGTGAGTGGGGGAGATGGGGAGAGAAAGAGAAAGAGAGACAGACAGAGAGATAGAGAGAGAGACAGACAGAGACAGAGAGAGAGACAGAGAGATACTAGGATGGGAAACTGGAAGTTTCTCACAAGGAATATGCAGGGAGCCAGGCTTCCTCCTTATAGTGGTTTTGTATTATCCCTACATTTTCAAACTTCAATAGTTCCCCTCCACATGGTAAGGTACAGTGCATTGGCCTCTGTACCATCAATCCATGTTCCTATCACTATGGATTCCTATCCCTGGTACCCTAACACTTGCTACCACTGCTCCCCTTGGGGTTGGGGACCTGGGCACAACCTATCATATTGGAGAGGTGCAGGATGAATTCTCTATGAGAAAATCCTAGCCTCCCTTTCCTAGCATAATTATCTCTATCACAATTGGGATGGAGAAGGTTAGCAAAGAAGCTTGGGTGAAGCCAATATTTTCAGGAAAGGGTCATGTCATCACCAAATATTACTGCAACTAAGGCATACTGTCTTATTGTTGATTTCCTTTCTCTGGACCCCAAGTCAAATGTATTTACCCCAAGGGCAGGAATTCCTCTTTACAGCTCTGCCTTGCCATTCTTCTCAGGCCCTTGAAAAATTTTAGTCCATGGATCATATCAGTCTCTTCTCCAAATATTCTGAAATTCATTCCCATAATCTAGAATGTGTAAGACTGTTTAAACCTGAATTTCTTTTATTTTTCTGTTATGAACTCTAAATAGAGTTTTTACTGTCTCTCAAAGTACAAGTGACAGAACAAAGAATTGAACCTTGCTTTTATAATTCCAAATCCAAGATTCTTTCTTTATTAGAAGTCTTGGGGGTCAAATATGTAGGCTTTGCCCTTTTGTGACTGGGTGACTGTGAACATACAGATGCTTGAAGCTTACTAGTCCTTCATTTTCTTCTCTATAAATTTAAGAGGGTAAACTTCATGATCTTAGGGGTCCATTTTCTAGCTCTCAAATCAAAGTATCCAAATAGAATAAGAGAAAGGGTTTTGGCCCCATTGCATTGTGGTCTATAGCCTGGCCACTGCCAAGTGGAGGCCCAGGCCTGGTTTGGTTTCAATTACACTCAGTTTTTTTTCTCCAAGGGCTTTAATCACAGCCTTGTTCTTAATGTGCTCTTTTAGGAAGGCCAATAAGTAATCAGAAGCCCTTGCTAATCAGGACCCCAGACTTTAAACTGGCCTCAAAAACCTAGTTAAGATATGAAATTCATAAAAAAAGGGGAAGTTTTTTTTAAAAAAAGGAAAAAATGGGAAAGATGAATAATCCTCTGGAGCAAGGGGGAAAGGACTGGTGATAAAAGCTACAGGAAAGAGTAGGTGACAATAATTAGTTTGTGGTTTTAAATTAGGAGGTCTCTGGGGCCAGATGTTGCTTGTCAGGGAGCAAGGCCCCCTCCTGAGAAATGTAATGAAATGGAGAGCTGGGGGCCTGGGCAGGCAAACTGAGGGATGGGGGTGGGAGGAACAGCCTGAGGAGGGAGGCAGAGAAGAAAAAAAATCCTCTGTGGGTCAGAGCTGTCATCCTTTTTTTATTACAAAGCTCATGCCTTTTTTGCCTGAAGCACCCTGTGACTGGGCCCAAGGAAGCTCAGAGGAGGTTAGAGCTTAGAGAAGACTCAGGCATTTGTATTCAATCACCATATGGTCAAGGGAGCATGCCTGCTTCTAATTAACATAAGGAAGACATCTTCCACCACCACCCCTATCCCCTACAACCTGGATCTCCTCCTCTCCCCAAACACCTATACACCTACACAGACAAACAGACGGACACACAGACACACACCCCAGGGAGGGCAACTTCTCAGGCCTGCTCTGGTCTAGGCTGGGGAGGAATGAAGGAAGAAAGGGGCAAAACTGAGCTTTTCCTCTTTTTTTTTCTCCTCTCTGTTGCCTGACTCTCCAATATATTTAGAATTTAAAATCTCTATCAGCTGTAGGACATCCAGGAGTCCAAACCCTTCAATTTAAAGAGGAAGGAATTTTAAAGAGATGGAGGAGGCCCAGAGAATGGGAGTGATTTTCCCAGAGTCAGAAAAAATGACAAGCATTTAAAGGAGTCTTTGGATTCCAAGAGAACCATTGTTGAACCCTTGACAAATTTCAGGAATTTAATACTCATGGGGGCACCAGACCAAGAGTGGTCTTTTAGGTTCTTAAACTTTAAACCCTGATCATTCACATACGTACATATTTATTTAGAAAATGAAATTTAGGGTCCTAAGCCTTGATTATTAGATGAGGGATCTTGAAGGAGTCTCTTCCTCTGGGCCTCAATTATTTTCTCTGTAAAATGGGGATGATAAGAAGACCAAACAAATTTCAAGAATCCCCTCCAAGTCTTCAAGATATAGACAATGAACTCTCACTGCAAAAAGAGGGGATTAATCCTGAAGCCTCAGTTCCTCTGCCTTCATGAGGGGGACTAAACTTTCTCCTTTGAGCACATGAGATGCACAGTTGCCACCAGGTAGCTACTAGGTATACCATTGACTTTCCAAACTATATTCAATCCGGGGCATGATGTTTCTACAGCTGAATAAGGATGGTTCATCTTTACACAGAGGGAAAAGTACTTTTCTTAACATGCCGAAACCAGAGAGAAGTGTAATTTGACAGAATGTGGTATTTATGCGTGAGCTACAAATGTAGGGAATGTGATGAAAACAGAAATAGAAATGTTAGAAAGCGATGTCATTCAAAATTATTTTAAACTGCTTAAAAAGCCCATTGTCAGAGTGGATTTTTTTTTCCCTCCCTTCCCCAGCATCAATTGCCTTTCACTAGGTCATACCCCAAAATTGCTTCTGACTTGCTCTGAGCTAGAAATTGATTGAAATGGATGCTTTAAAAATGATAACATTGGTGTGGCCTCACTGATATGTAACCCCTCTGAGGGAAAGGTGGGTGCTGGGAGAAAAGTAATCCAACTTAGAGCCCTGGACTGGGAGTGAGATAGTTGGATTCAAGTCCAGGCTTCACCATTTGGTACTCCTGTCACCATGGCGGTAGTCAATTGTGTCTGTATCCCGTATCATCTGTCTGACCTTGAATCCTTCTATTGCATTGCAAAGGAAGACATTCAAAGCCAGGAAAAGAATAGAATAGAATCATTCTACTATCCCCTGACCAGAACAAATCTGGAGTACTGTGGTCAGTTCTGGAAGACCCATTTTAAAAAGGGAATTAAACTGACTGTCATTCAGAGGAAATGTTGAAAGGCTTTGATTGATATCAGGCCAAATGAGAAAAGAGGAAAGAAATGATATTTGCTCTGAAAAAAAAAAAGGAAAGCTTAGAGATCTTTTTTTTTCTTTGAATATTTCAGGTTTAAAATTCTAGTGGTATCCTTCTGTTTTGTTTGTTTTTGTTTTTGATTGTTTTTCCCCCTGCCAAATTTGCTTCTCACTCTTTTTTGCTGGGTATGTATTATATAGACTGGACATTGATGTGTAGAGTTTCTAACTGCATCTAGCTTCCTACATTAGCTGAGATCCTGGATCCTTGGCTAGACTCCTTGGCTATTCCTCATGAGGAGAGTAGGCTTTGCTATGCTCTTTTTGTTCAGGGTAACCCTAGTAAAAGTCTCTTCCTGTCCAGGAACAAAATGTTTGGGTCCTAGTCTTCAGATCAAAATTCTTTTATCCAGGAATCAAATTCTTGGGGTTTTATGGGCAAGCTCAGTCAAGTTTATTGGATGTACAGTCTTCATACCTACTGATTTTATGCTCTGAAGGCTAGATTAAACCTGGCTATCATCTTTGTAATGATTATTCACACAACAACTGCTAAAACATTCTGGTGCTCCTAATTTCTCAATGCAATCCCCTTCAGCTTTCTCATGTTGAGCAGTGGGTGGGAAAAGGCTTGGATTAAAGGCTTTGCCTGAGGACAAAGTCAAGACTTTATCTAACACAATTTAACTGCTTTCTTGACTTAGATAGATTGTGGCCTGAAAGCCTGAAAAATCATCTTTGAGTTCACTTGTACTGATGGGATAAAATTATTCTGCTTTATTTTGGAGAGTAGAATTAGGGAGCAATGAGCAGAAATTGTAAAGATGTGTTGTATAATGTATTTTTTAAACCCTTACCTTCCATCTTGGAATAAATACTGTATATTGGTTCCAAGGCAGAAGAATGGTAAGGGCTAGGTGATGGGGGTTAAGTGACTTGCCCAGGGTCACACAGCTGGGAAGTGTCTGAGGCCAGATTTGAACCCTGGATCTTCTAACTCTAGGCTGTTTTCTCAGTCCACTGAGCTACCCACCTGCCCCTTATATAATGTATTAAGGCAGTTGGGTAGCTCAGTGGACAGAGCACTAGGTCAGAGAAACTGGTGTTAAAATAGAACCTCAAACACTCATAAGAAGTGTGAACCTGGACAAGTCACTTAAACTCTGTTTGCTTTGATCCACTAGAGAAGGAAATGGCAAGCCACTCCAGTAATTTTGCCAAGAAAACCCCATGAAAAGTATTAATTGATTGATTATGCACAATCAACCTTTTGTTGTAGACTGTTCCCACTGGTCAAAGGTCTTCTAGCACATGCTGGAGCACCAAATTATCTAGTATCCCCAGAGAGAATCCTGTTTCAATTATGTGTTGGACAATACGGTCTTTGAGATCCCTAAAAACTTTGAGTTTTGATTATCTCTTGATTCTATGAAATCTAGACTGGGGGGAGTTTTAGTAACTTGCCCCAGGTTATACAGAGTCTGGAAGAGTGGAAACTAGAAAAGGGAAAAAGATACATTTATCCAAAAATATTTATTGCAATTCTTTTTGTGGTGGAAAAGAATTGGGAATCGAGGGGTTGTCTATCAGTTGGAGATCAGCTGAACAAGCTGTAGTATATAATCATAATCATATACTACAGCTTGTTCAGCTGATGATCAGGATGAATTTGAAAAAAAATCTTGGAAAAACTTACCTGAATTGCTGTAAAGTGAAGTGAGCAGAACAAGAACACTGTACATAGTAAAACATTTTTTTTAATGAACAACTGAGAATGACCTACTTATTCTCAGCAATACAGTGATCCAAGACAATTCCAGAGACTCATCATGAAAAATGCCATCTGCCTTCAGAGAAAGAACTGATGGAGTCTGAATATAGACCAAAACATGCTATATTATTCCTTCCTTCCTACCTTTCTCCCTCCCTCCCTCCCTCCCTTCCTTCCTTCCTTCCTTCCTTCCTTCCTTTCTTTCTTTCTTTCTTTCTTTCTTTCTTTCTTCCTTCCTTCCTTCCTTCCTTCCTTTCTTTCTTTCTTTCTTTCTTTCTTTCTTTCTTTCTTTCTTTCTTTCTTTCTTTCTTTCTTTCTTTCTTTCTTTCTTTCTTTCTTTCTTTCTTTCTTTCTTTCTTTCTTTCTTTCTTTCTTTCTTTCTTTCTTTCTTTCTTTCTTTCTTTCTTTCTTTCTTTCTTTCTTTCTTTCTTTCTTTCTTTCTTTCCTTCTTTCTTTCTTTTCCTTTCTTTCTTTCTTTCTCTCCTTCTTCCATTCTTTCTCTCTTTCTTTCTTTTAAATCTCTTTCACAAAATAATTAATATGGGAAAATGTTTTAATAATTGCACATGTAAAATCTGTATCCAATTGCTTACTGTTTCAGGGAGGTGGAAGAGGTATGAGGAAGGGAGGATGGAAAAGAAAGAGAAAATTTGGAACTCAAAATTTTAAAAAAAATTAATGTTAAGAATTATATTCATATTTAATTGGAGAAAAAGAAAATATTATTCTAAAAAAAAAGTTGAAAGTAGAACTCAGGACTTGTAATGCCAAAGTGTATACTTTGCATATGGAGAATCAACTGCTTTCTGGTTGAAGCCTAGTATCTGTCAGCTCTGGAATCCTTACTTTCTGGATGGTACAAAATATTGTTGCCCATTCTACTCCATGCATGCATTCAGACACTATGACATTCCATACCACTCTCATTTATTCCTAGGATTCTGTGAAGCCCAAAAGTCACCATGGCTTTAATAACATTTAGCTAACATTACTATACCATTTGTGAGGCAAATTCCTTCCTGTCCTAGAAACTAGGAAGGCCTAAATTCAAGTTCCACCCCTGATTGTCAGTACTGGGACTGACTTCAGGCAAATCATTTCAGCTCAGTAACCCCAAGAATCTCTAAAGACAATATGTGTCAGAGTAGGTGCCCATCTGCACTGAAAGGCAACGTTCCTCTCTCTGGAAACCCCAATGGCAAAAACGTCGCCTTTCCAGCCACAATCCCTATAAAGAGGTTAAAGATTTTGCAATGTATCCTACACACATTATCTCTGTTAATCCTCATAATAAATGCTTCAAATAACATAAGACCTCATATCCTGTTCTGTAATTCAATAGTTATTGTACAGTAGGCCGTTGCACATTTAAATATAATCTTTGGGGCATCTCCTTAAGAGGAGGGCCAGTTTTTCCACTTCAGAGAGGACTTTTTAGGGATTTACAAAGTACTTCTTTCACTAGATCTCTCTGAAGTGGCAATGGCATGAAACTGCTTCCCCTCGTTGTGCAGATGGGGAAGGATCAGAGGATCAGAGAGGGGAGATTTCCCTCTCAAGGTTCTACTGGTAGGATTAGAGCTGGGATTTGAGCCTAGAACTCTGATCTGCAGCACTGGGGTCCTTTCTACAGGATGCCAATGTCAGTGTCAATGCAGGCTGGAGGAGGGTAAAGAGAAAACAAGTTAATCTCTGAATTGAAATAATTCTGTTCAAGGCAGTACCTAGCATAGTGCTGAATACATGGTAGATGGTTTACTCAATAATACTTAGACTTATTCTTTATTTTTACATTATAGTCATCATTGAAAATGATGTGGCAAAATTATAATGACAGAACTTGGCCCCAAAAATAAGATATAAAGAGGTGCCTGTCTCCTTCTATGCAGAGGTGAGGAGGGTTCATGGATGTGTCCCACATTGTACATTTCTGACTTTCCCAATATATAGCCTAGTTTTGCTGAACTAATTTTCTATTAGTCTTTTTAATATATTTTAAAAGTTATTATGAAGGTTGGTTTCCAGGGAGGAGATATAGAAAGGATAAAATGAGGGAATAAAAGCTGAGAAGATATCAATAAAATTTTATTGAAAATACTCATGAGTAATATAAGGAGAATAAAACAAAACTGGGCTTAACATTAGAAGACCTAAATTCAAACACTGGCTCCTATATTTTCTAGCTTTGTAATGATGAGATAGTCACAGTCTTTTACTAATACTCAGTTTCCTGATGTGCAAAATGGAGATAATGATATTCATACTCCCTACTTTTTAATATTATTGTAAGGAATTATTTATACTCCCCATTATTTAAATATCATTGTAAGGAATATGCTTTGTTTACCCTAGAAGTAGACATTTATGTTTTGATTTGCCTTTTTGTTTTGCTATTTTAATAGACTAATATTTAAGAAAAATTACAACTAGATGGCAAATACATATTAATAGCTGAATATCATGGTTTAGAATTTAAATCTTGGACCAGGGAGCCATTAGGGAGGACCACCCAATGGCTTCCTTGACTAGACATGCAACCCTACAGAGAGCTAGGTCGAGATGGCCTCCCTTTTTGGCAAGGATCTCAGGAAAATCAAATAGCTATTTGCCTGCCTGGTAAGGCCCCTTCATGCCCAACCTACAGACCTGTTTGCATCTCACCACCTGTTACAACTGAACCAAAGATGGCTAGGCTGAGCTTTTCCTAAAATATTTCAATGAGACCTGTTTCATTTGAAAAAAAACAAATTTTGAGACACCTGCTTGGATGTCTTAGAGCTGTGGAATTTATAGAAGCCTAGAATACTGGAACAGGAAAGGGGTTTGGGAACATTGAACTGAGAAAGCCCTTATAATATAGAATGAAAGCATTAGAATAAAAGACCTTGAGTTTTATAACTAGAAGTGATCATAGAACACAGAAGATGAGATAACTGCTAAATCTCAGATCTGTATGCTGCCAGAGCTTGAAGGGACCTTAGAATACACAGCAGAGATTAAACAGGTAGAAGGGACAAGAATATATAATAGAATTTAGAATGTTAGATATGTCATGGAGTAATAGCAATAGTGTTAAGCTTGATGAATCAGACTGAATCCTCTTTCAGACACAAACAGCTGTGTGGTCATGGGCAAATCTTTTGTATTTCTCAGAGACTTAATTTTCTTAGATAAAAAAGGAGTAATAATACCTTTGCTTTCTCTCTTATAGGGTAATTGTGAAAAAAATACTTTTGCAAACCTTAAAGTAAGAATCTCTCTCTCTCTCTCTCTCTCTCTCTCTCTCTCTCTCTCTCTCTCTCTCTCTCTCTCTCTCTGTCTCTCTCTCTGTCTCTCTCTTTCTCTGTCTGTCTCTCTCTCTCTCTCTCTCTCTCTCTCTCTCTCTCTCTCTCTCTCTTTCTCTCTCTCTCTCCCTCTCTTCCTCCCTCCCTCCCTCCCTCCTTCTCTCTTTCTCATCTATCTATAAATGAGTTATAATCTATCATTTCTCATTTATCTATCATATCTTTATTATTTATCCATCTATCCACAAATACACACCAACATTAAAGATGAAAAGGAACATTAGGACATGAAATTTTAGACCTTACCATGTAGAATATTAGAATAAAGACTAGAGAAAAATGATCTACTCAAGTGGGCCTTAACTTTTTTGAATATAAAGATCCCTTTTTAACATCAAAATATGTTATAGACTTTCACATGATAGCAGTTGTATACTTAGAGAAAATGAAGAGTGGTTAAAACAATGTGGCTCTGCTATTTTTTAGTTCTTTAAAATGACTTTACATTTTATTAGTCACAATAGCATCTACATGCTGTTGAAAATCCTAGTGAATATACATGTGTAAGATATAGTAGGCCAACAAAATGTGCTATTTGATTTGTGAATTTCAATTCCACTTTCAAAAATTCCAAAGTCAACCATGATTGCAAGGCCCACAGGATGGGAATCTGTGATCTGATCTAAATATCTCATTTTATAGATAAGGCAACCAAGGCCCAGAGGAGGGGAAATGACTTGCCCAAAGTCACATAATTTTTTCATCTCAAAATGGATTTCTACTCTTGGCCTCTTAACTTGAATTCCAGTGCTCTTTTCTCTAACCACACAGGGTTTAGATAGCCCAAACTCCTTTACTTGAAAACAGGGTACTTTTGAAAGAGTAGATAAAGTAAGAGTAATCTGGGATCTTTCCAGGATCTGAGATGCAAGAATATAGGTTTTTGGTCTTATTTAATTATTGTTTTGATGTTAGAATGAACTTTGATAAACACCCAACTCTTACACCCTAAAATTGAGAATCCTGAGCCTCAGGAAAGATAAGACTAAGTGAATTCTCTATTGTCTCTCTGAGCTCTAAAATTCTATAAATATGGGATGAAAAACTGTAAGAGAGGGGCATCAATCCACTGTGAACACCACCACCAATTTTGTTCCTTTTTCCTATGTGTGCAACAAGTAGGATGGCCTTGATTATCCTTTCCTGGTTCATTGGTGCTTCTTTTTTCTGGGTCAGAGTTCCATATTGGCCCTTATAAAAAATTGAACTCCAAACCACCAGGATATCTGTGACACCACCACGTCTCTTCTCTGTAGCCAGAGCCCCTGATTTCTCACTCTCCCTCCTGGCCTCTTTTCAATGTTGGAGTGCCTTGGAGATAATAGAAACCATCTGTGAGGCAGCTGGCTCTCCAAGTCCACCCTGCTCCATGGCTTTATAGAGTCCTTCCACATTCAGCCTTAAGCACTACAATAGGTTTGGGCACTCTATTCTCTATTAGTGGTGCAGAGATCATTGATATGATAAAAATGAGGAAGCCAATCAATGTCCTATTCTAAGATGTGCTGAATTAGACTAGTAGAGTTTGGATCTTGTTGTGAGATAAGCAAGGGCTTCAGACCCAGGTCATGTTGACAATGCCTTCCAAAACTGGTACACTTTCTCAATAGTCAGTATAGAAATAGCACTGGATTGATGTCAGGAAATCTGGGTTCAACCCTGGGTGTAATGCTTTCTACATCTGAAATTTCAAACAAAAAAAAGTCACTAGAACTCCTGGACCTTTTTCCTAGTCTATAAAATGGAGCTGAACTAGATAATTTTTAACATTACTTCGGGCTTTGAACTTTTTGATCCTTCCCTACTCCCTTCCCCATTCTGCTCTCTCTTATCTGGACATGCTGTACTTTATCAGGACCATGGTGATCCTGACTCCCACATCTTGCTGAAAAAAATACTGGGGCACATATATGCTAAGTAAAGTCAGGTCTTTTTGAGCTCTCAGAGTCTATGAATTTGAAATGTAAAATCCCCAAAGAAAAGTGCCAAGCCATCATTACTCAATATTATTCCTTTCTCCTATGTGTGCAACAAGCAGGATATACCTCATTCTTTCTTTACTCATTGCATTTCAGAAAAGGCATCATCAAAAGCTAAACACAGTATCCTAGGGGGCATATGGTAGTAGTTTTAATTAATGGTAATTATTTATTCTCACTGGAACTCATATTTAGATAATACTTTATAATGAACTTCCTTCCTAAATCAACTTAGTTGTGTTGTTTCCCCCACTGGAATGTAAGGTCCTTCAAAGAAAGCTACTCTCTTTCTGTCTCTATTCCTAGTGCTTAGCACATTTCCTGGTGCATAGGAAGCATTTAAATGCTTATTTACTTGACTATCTCTATGTTCCCTGCTGGTCAGAAAATCTGACTCTCTCTATCTCCTTTACTGGTCCATTGCTTTCCTATCAAAACCATCTCCCCCCCCCAAAAAAAAAATGCCTAAGAGTTTTCCAAAGATAATTCTTGCTCCTGTTGCAGAGATGAGATATGGCAGCATCACAAACATTCTGCTGGTCTGAAGTTGATCTCTTTATAAGGACTGATAGGAACACTCTATGGCCAAGGAGAGGATGCATCCAATGAACTGGTAAGCCAGGAAAGGAGAATGAAGGACATCCTACTTGTTGCACACATGGAAAAAAAAGAACAAAAAAATATGGTAGTTGTAGTGAGTTGCAGCCTCTTTCCTGTATTTTTCCTTTCTGGACTTGCTATAAAATTTTAGAGTTTAAAAAGAGAACAGAAAATTCACTTTGACTATTCTTCCTATGCCTCAGTATTTTCATCTGTAAAATGTGGGAATAAATGATTCATCACTCTCTCCCCCTTCCTCTTTCTCTCTCACCTTTTCTCTCAAATATATATATACATACATATACATATGTACATGTATGTACATATACACAAACATACAAATTTATGTATATATACATATACACATATAAATGGTAAGAAATTGAGATACACATGTTTATTGCTTCTTTCATCACACATAATTATATATATATATATATGGGAAGGAAGGAAGATATAGATATACACATACATATATATATACATGTCAGTGTATATACACGTGTCAACATGGAATCTAGAAACCCCAAACTTGTAGCCTAATAAGATCTGATGAACCCCAAGTTTTAGGACTAGCTTATAAGTTGGAGACCCCAAAGTTTGTACTTGTTCCTTGTTCCTGGGAGAATCCACCCTGAAGGGAATCTCAGACTAGCAATTTCAGACTGAATCATGCACCCTAAGGTTAATGACAATCCCAGTTAGGTGAGGCTAAGCAAAGCTGGGTGCCTTTTTAGCTCAGTAGGCAATAGGTCAGTCTCATAAGCTGAAGGTCCTGATTTCAGTCCTCCAAAGGGGGATGTGGCACAATGGAAGAAGCTGCAAAAAAGAGGCACTCAGTTTTGCTTAGCCCCACCTAACTGGGATTGTCATTAACCTTAGGGTCCATGATTCAGTCTGAAACTGCTAGTCTGAGATTCCCTTCAGGGTGGATTCTCACAGGAACAAGGAACAAGTACAAACTTTGGGGTCTCCAACTTATAAGCTAGTCCTAAAACTTGGGGTTCATCAGATCTTATTAGGCTACAAGTTTGGGGTTTCTAGATTTCATGTTGACAACATTAATATTACTTTCTTCATATTTGTTTTTTCTCAGTTATCTCTACCTTCCATAATCATCATTTCCATTCAAATAGCTGAGGCGGTTCTCATTCTAATCTATAGCACCCTCCTCATTTTACATTTGAGGAAACTCAAGCCCTTTTGTCAAAGATCATATAGGAAGTTAATTGGAGACCCCGACTAGCTTCTAGTTCTTCTGATTCCCAATGCAAGGCTTAAGTGGTGAGGAAAAAGTCAAATTGATGTATGAGCAATGTGATGAAAATAAGTAAAAATGTGGATTAAATAAAGGTGATATTTCTTTTCAGCAAAGTCTATTAGAATGGAATTCAGTCCTCTGGGAAGCATTATCATTTGAATTATCATAAGCTAAACCAAGAAAAAGCACAAAAGATAATGGAGTACTCAAAAAGCAATGGTGGGCAGAGGACTGGGTAATTTGACCTAATCAGTGACTTCTCCCCTGAAACTCTAGGATCCTTATCAGGTCATTTGGTCTTATGATTAAAGGACCACCCAGGACACAGCAATAAAAACCTAGATCTGTGTATTTATCAGCAACATGCTTGGGAAAATTGCTAAGAAATGTAGGGTTGTGAACCCACTGGGGATCCCCTCACCTGAAATTTATTTTGGAAAGATAAACATTTTTCTTGAGGCTCAAGGTCATCTGGAAGATTCATTTTTATTTCATCAACATACATTTTGGCCAGATGTTCCAAAGTTTTGCTGATTCCTTTTATTTCAGGCTCTATCCTCAGTTTCTTGATTTCTTAGCCAGCTGGAGAAAAGGCACAATATTAGAATCTCAGAATCCCAGTTAGAATTTATCTCAGAAAATCAATTCAATTAATATTATTAAATACCCATTGTGTACAAGATGTTATACTAACTAAAGAGGATAAGATACAGTTGAAACAATAGTGTCCAAAATAAGCTTATTCCCTCTAGGGAGGATATAGCATGTATCATTATGAATATAATCAAAATTAAAGAAAGAAAAATGGCTAATTATTTCAGAATCAGGTAAATAAAGGAAGGTTTCATGAAGATGATGATACTTGGGGTCAACTTTTGACCTATCAAATCTATTACTGCTTTGTCTGGATAATGTTCCTGAGTATGTTGGTATATGTGTGACTCCTTCTTGGCTGAGCTAACTGTGAGCCACAATGATATGAATGTATATTAAGAGAAAAGAGGTGAGGGAAGGAAGGAATTTAAGATGGAGAAATAGATAGAAAACATTGCAAAATGTAAAATGCATGAGTTTGATTATATGAAATTAAAAAGATTTTATAAAAACAAAACCAATGCAACCAAAATTATAAGGAAAACAACAACCTGGGAGAATATTTTTTATAACAAAAAACTGACAAAAATTTAAAATTTCCCAAATATATAAGGAACTAATTCAAATTTACAAAAAAAAAAATCAAGCCATTCTCCAATTGATGAATGGACAAGGAACACGAATAGACAGTTTTCACATGATAAAATCAAAACTATCAATAAGTACATGAAAAAGTGTTCTAAATACCTCCTGATTAGAGAAATGCAAATTAAAAGAACTCTGAGGTACCACCTCATACCTAACAGATTGGTCAATATGTCAGCAAAGGAAAGTGATAAATGTTGGAGGGAATGTGTCAAAAGTGGGACACTAATATGTTGCTGGTGGAATTGTAAATTGGTTCAACCATTCTGGAGGGCAATTTGGAATTATGAGCAAAGGACTTTAAAAGAATGATTACCCTTTGACCCAGCCATACCACTGCTGGGTTTGTACCCCAAAGATAATAAGAAAAAAGACTTATGCAAAAATATTTATAGCCGTGCTTTTTGTGGTGATAAAAAATTGGAAAATGAGAGTGTGTCCATCAACTGGGGAATGGCTGGAGAAATTGTGGTATCTGATGGTGATGGAAGGTATAATGAACTAGATGAATTGTGTGTGAACTGGAAAGACCTCCAGGAATTGATGCAGAGCAAAAGGAGCAGAACCAGGAGAACATTGTACTCAGATAATGTACATTATGACACAGTCAAATGTAATGGACTTTTTGACTAGCAGCAAAGCAAAGATCCAGGACAATTCTGAGGGACTTAGGAGAAAGAATGCTATCCACATCCAGAGAAAGAATTCTGGGAACAGAAACACAAAAGAAAATAATTTGATTAATCATGTATTTCGATGAGGATATGGTTAGGGTTTTAATGTTAAAATGTTAAAATTTAAATTTAATGTTAAAAGATCACATTACTACAAATATGAATAACATGGAAATAGATTTTGAACAATGATACATGTATAACCCAGTGGAACTACTTGTCAGCTTTGGGAGGGAGGGAAACAGTGGAGATGTGGGATCATGAATCATGGAACCATGGAAAACTTTTCTAAATAAAAGAGACAGACAGACAGACATAGACAGGGAGTCAGAGACAGAGTCAGAGACAGAGAGACAGAGACAAAGAGAGAGATAAGACAGAGACAGAGACATAGAGACAGAGATAAGACAGAGACAGAGAGAGGAGAGAGGTAGAAAGAGAGATACAGAGAGAGAAAAGGAGAGATGGAAGAACAGAGAGAAAGAGAGAGAGAGAGAGAGAGAGAGAGAGAGAGAGAGAGAGAGAGAGAGAGAGAGAGAGAGAGAGAGAGAGAGAGAGAGAGAGAGAGAGAGAGAAGAGGTAGAAGGGGTATGTTCAGCTGGCTGGAGGACTTCAGTGGAACTGGGGAAGGGAGTTTCTTTATTAGCAATTAGTGAATTTAGAATCACAAGGATTCTCTGTGGAACATAAGGCAACCAATTATCACTTGTCAATCAAGTGAAAGAGAACTGATTTTTTGATTATCCATCCCTGAGCAAGAGGTGGTTAATGGCAACAATACTACACATGACCAATCCCAGGTCCTACCTGTGGTTAAAGTAGAAGTCAGTGAAATCATGGTGGCTAACTGGTCATAAAGAAATAGGCATATTTAACCAATCAATAACCAGTTAGGTTACCTCTATCCAAAGCTCACTTTAGTGTTGAATAGAAGATCTCCGCTGGACTGGGGTAGAGGTCTCAGGACAGTCTTTAGATTGGATATTATACTTCTACTAATACATGTGAAGACAGGATGATCATAGTTTCATAAATCTACTCTCATTGGCTAAAAGACAAATTTCTGGTTCATGGAACATAAGACCTATGAAAACCCCCAGCTCTTCTCATGAAGAATGGGGTACAGAATATTTCATTGAAGGCCTATAAAGACATTCATGACTATCTAAATTTTAATGTTATGAATACCCAGGACAAAATGGACCAGTTCATTTGGGGAATAGAGTAAAGGAAAGTGCAATGATGCATATAATTATGATTGATAAATAGAGCAGTGATAAAAATAATGCCATTCAGGCTGAAGAAAAGCATACCATTGCCTTAGATAAAAGCTTACATGTGTTAAACTTTATTCCCTTTTTTTTTAAAGACAAGCAGGGATTGAAGCATGTTATCCTTTTCTTTATTTCCTCCATGAATACTTCTCTGATATAAAGGCTATGTGTCTTGTATTATATAACACTTGTACAACCTATATCATATTACCTGCCATTTTGGAGAGGGGGAATTGAAGGGGGAAGTGATATGAGAGAAGGGCCAAATAGGGATTGCAATATGTCAGAAAAAGATTATTTAAATTACATTGATATGTAAAAAAGAAAGAAGAAAGTAAAAGAAAAGAAAAAAGGCAAGCATAGATACTGGCAGATGAAACATACCATCAGTATAATCTTAATAAAAATGTCCCCCAAAAGTCTTTCTTCTGATTTGGGGGCTCTATAAGTTATTTTGGCAGGTAGATCAAAATCAAGGGCAATTCAGTGAAGGTGGGGAGATGGCTAACTACTCTCAGGGTCTCTCTCCAATTGTTCTTTCAAGTACTACATAACAATCAGTGGGAGTAAGCTGGAGAAAATTGTAAAGTGGTTGATTTCAGTTCAGAATGAGGATGAAACTTGCTCACAACTAGAGCTATTCAAAACCAGAAAAGAATGCTCTGGCAGCTAATGAGTTCCCTAACATTGAAGACAATCCTATTGAGAATAGAGTATTTCCTTCTAAGAAAGTTTTAAAAGTTATGTCTACCCAAATAAGAACTAAAAAAAAATGACCCTTAAAAAGTCTTCTACCTCGGAGATCCCACAAAATAGTTGGCAGCTCCCTAGACTTTAATCACCACTAAGTCATTAAATGAATTGCTTGAGTTAGAATTATTAATAACTCACATTTTTCTAACATTTCATGGTTTACAAATAATTTTCCTTATAATAACCCTCTGAGCCAAATGGTTTAAATATCAATATCCTAATTTTATAAATGAGTAAAATTGGTTTCAAAGAAGTAATATGGGGCAAACTAGGTGGCCCAGTAGATAGAAACCCAGAGCTGAAGACAAGAAGTCTTGGATTCAAATTTAGCCTTACATACTTACTAACTGTCTGACCTTGGGCAAGTCACTTAAACCCAATTGCCTATCCTTACCACTCTTTAAACACTTAGTTTTGATTCTAAAATGGAAGGTTAGGGTATAAAAAAGTAAAAGAAATAATATAATTTACTTAATATCACACATTCAGCAAATTTCTGAACCTGTATATGAAACCTAATTCCAAGTATAGTGTTCTTACCACTAGGCTATGTCTCTTCTTTGTATAGGGACATGGTATGCCTAATAGAGGCCACAGTCTTTTTTGAAATGGTCTCAACCGTTTATTTATAGAGTAGAAAAAAAATATTCTGATGAGAATCATTTTCTCGTTTGACAATTTTATTTTAGTGTTACTTGATCTACTTCTGAGCCTCTTGGGAAATCAATGCTACATTTTGCTTCTCTCCATGTCAAAGTGTTAGCTTTTAGATGACTAATTTTCCTCCAAGATGTGCCAATATGGGCTGCATCAAGTTCTTATTTGGAGTTGAATTTCAGCACTTGACGGTCAAATCTTTTATGATTAAGACAGAAGAATATTCTAAAAGAAGCAGTCGGGAGAGACTCTTCACAATCACCTCCAATCAGAACTACTCTTTAACTTCTTCTGTAAGTGAGCATCCCTAAAGACAGGGCTTCTATTTCTTCTAGGAATAGCAGTAGGCAGAATTGTCATCACTGGTCTTTAGAAATGTCTTTCTGTGCAAAAGCAGGGTGTATTTTGACTTGTTTAATTGGAAGTCAAATAGAATGAGTGACTATAGTTGAGAGTTATTTGCTCTAATGGTATAATGCAAAGAACCCTGAACTGGGAGTCCAGAGAGCAGCAGGTCTTCCATTAATTCCCTGTGTGACCTTAGGCAAATCATTTCTGTTCTCTGGCCTTCTAGTGGATCTTCTGTAAAATGAGGGAGTCAATTTGGGCAATCTCCAAGGTACCCTTCTCCCTCTAACAGTTAGTGATTGTTATAATGTAATGAGAGCTAGGGGCTCTTAGAGTGAGAATTTGAATCTCTGTCTTGCCAGGCTTTTTATCTGAATGATAATGGGGTAGAACAGACTTCTGTCATACATAGCATTTTTTGTTCCTACCTTGAAGTTTACTGAAATAGGCTCCAGATCCTCAGGTGAAAAGTAGACTTTTTCACTTCTATAGGTCACACTTTGAAATTGAAGGAGTCTGTGTCTTTGGCTATATGTAAATTATCTTTTCCCTACTCAAAGATTGCTGTTGTTCTGTCCTTTCAGTTGCACCAGACTCTTTGTGCACTGTGTGGGGGTTTCTTGGCTAAGATGCTTGCCATTTCCTTCTCCAGCTCATTTTGTAGATTAAAAAAAAACTGAGGAAAATAGGGTTAAGTGACTGGCCCAGGGTGACATAGCTAGTAATGTCTGAGGTCAGATTAGAACTCAGGGAGATAAATCTCTCTGACTCTAGACCTGACACTCTATCCACTGATCCCTCTTCTCCAAAGATAGGATTTCTCAAAACAAAATTCCACAGTCCACCCTCCCATTATTGGGTATCTCCTATGTGACTCAAGCTTGATCTGTCATCTGTCTCATGATCTTAACTCTGGAAGCAGGAGAGATGAAACTTTTCCCTATGTGAAGTATATGCTGATTCAGAATCCGAAGGAGAGATGTTTATATGGCACTTCTAGGAAACAATTGAAGGTGATTTTGAGGGTCTGAGAAGTAGTCATAGCCTAGAAGGGACCTTGGAAATAATCTGGTCCAATACCCTCATTTTACATTTATAGAAACTAAGGCGTAGCAAGGGAGAATGATTTCTATTATATTACACAAGTAGTACCAATCAGAACTGGCAGTCAAGCCCAGATCTGCTCACTATAAATTAATGAAAGTTCTGTCCATAAAATGTCACTGCCTCTAATAGTATTACAGTGTTTCTTTACCTTGGAAATCATCAAAACTATTTGTGATCCTGTTGGGACTCGGTGGTTGTTTTAATCTTTCTCTTCTAGAGAAATTGTTTTGTTCAACATGTCTGACTGTTCATGTCATCATTAGGGGTTTTGTTGGGAGAGATACTGGGGTGGTCTGCTATTCCTTCTCTAGCTCATTTTATGAACAAGGAAACTGAGGCCAGAAGGGTTAAGTGACTTGTTCAGGGTCACATAGTTAGCAAATATCTGAAGTCAGATTTGAACTTCAAAAAGATGTCTTCCTGACTTCAGGTCCAGCACTCTATCCACTGTTTCCCCCTTGCTGTTCATCCTCATTTTACAATTCAAGAAATTAGGGCAGACAGAAGTTAAACAGCTTGCCTAAGATCCTTCTGGACTCTAGTCCAGGCACATTATTCACTGAACCTTCTAGTCCCATTCTAGAGAGATAGAATGGTATAATGGACAGAAGGATCTTGGATTCAAGTCCTGTTTCAGATACTTAACTTAGTTACACTCATCATTCTGATTTTAACATCTCTGAACCTTCATAGCCTTAGCTATAAAAATGGGAAAAACAAAACCATTTGCCTCTCGGAGTTATTGTGATGATCAAATTGAGTTAATTGCTATGTAGACTGGCAAAAAAAAAGTCATCAAAAAGATAGATGAAGACAGAGATTCATGTCCAAATGTGGATGGGAAGGAAGAGAAAAGAGAAGAGGTAGCAGGAAGGAGGATGGGGAACCTGGGATTTTTATCTAATTTAAAGACTAGAAGTATAAAGGACCAATTTCTCACACCAAAAGAAAAGATTCTTAAGCTTCCAGAACAAAGTTCTGGATTTTTGTTCCTTTCTCTTTGGATGACAGCCTTTTTTGGCAGTCTAGTAAAGACTATAGACCCATTCACATGATAATTTTTAAAAATCATAATTGGAGGAAATGCTAAATTTATTTAATTAGTGATAATAAAGATCTATTTTTCCTCTTTTAAGTTAACAAACTATTCAAAGCATATTCATTAAGTTTGGGAACTCCAAGTGAAGAAGACTGTGAAGCAAGGCTCTAGGCCTTAAGCTAAAAAGTCAGATCACAGATATCCTGCCTCTACTTAACAGGAAAAGAAAGAACACTAGCCGAGAATTCAACTGAAATTTAGAAGCCAGTAGGGCAGAGGTTGCCCAGTGGTCCAAGAATAAGCAGGGATGGTGAGACAAATAGAGCAATCTCTTCAACTTTGCATGGATGTTGGGGTGGGGGGGCAAGCTCAAAGGGCTGCCACCATCAGAAGACACCAGAAACCCTGTGTTGCCAAAGTTCATTTGTTCCTCTCCCCTGACACCTTGACCACACATATTCCCTAAACCCGACAGATTTCTCTAGTTTGCCTCACTGTACAGGTTTTCTGGTCGTGCATCATCTAGTTGTGCATCCCTGCACTCTACTAAGTGCATCTGATCTTTCTACTTCTGGTTTGTATGTTGAAGAAGAGTGTGTCATGGGTTGTGGGGGAAATATCATCTTTATCAGCATTTACCTCGATTATCGAAGTATCTCCCTAATTGATCTCTGTGTCTCAAGCCTCTTTCTGCTCCAATCCATATTGATTTTCCAGTAATGAAGGTCTGAACATGTTATTATCCTACTCAAAAAAATCTAGTCATTCATTGTTATCCTTAAAATGTAATGCAAATTCTTTTATTTAGTATTTAAAACTTTTCACCCCTTGCTGCCATCCCATCTTTTTAGTCTTCTTAGATATTCCTAACTACGTACTCTATACAATCTGGTCCTACAGACTATTGGCTAACCTTCCCAAGAAACATTCTATTTCCATCTCCATCTATTCCCTGACTCGTAGCAGTGTCTCAAATGTTCTCATTTCTCACCTTCACCTTTTAATATCTATGACTTCTTTCAAGACTCAGGTCAAGCTTTTTTTTTTCACCTGCAGAAGACCTTTTCAGGTATACCAAAAGCTAATGGCTTACCTTACCTTGGTTTTATATGTCTTTGATATCCCTATATTTGTACATTCTATTTCCCCCATGAAAGGTAAGCAAGGTGGTACAGTGGATAGAGAAGGGGGTCAATAATCACAAAGACACATCATCCTCAGTTCAAATCTGACCTCTTACACTTACAAGACACAAGCTGTGTGACCTTGGGCAAGTCACTTAACCGTGTTTGCCTCAGTTCCTCACCTGTACAATGAGCTGCAGAAGGAAACAGCAAATGACTCCAGTATCATTGCCAAGAAAACTTCAAATCATGGTTGTGAAGAGTCCAAGCCAACTGAAAATGACTAAACAATAGCAATGACCTCTTCCTTTAGAATATAAGTTTCCTGAGAGCAAGGATTCTATTTCCTTTGTCTTTTTATCCCAAGCTCTTGGCATATAATAAGCATTTAATAAATGCTTGTTGATTGTTTGATTAATTATTGCTGCTTTCCTGATTTTACTATTTCATTAAATGTCTTTGAATTGAGCTAATTATGTCCTCTGGCTGACTAGTAAAAGTAAACACATCATTGGGGTCTGTTGAACTCTAGTTTTGAGTGGATAAGGATACACAGAGTATTCTAAGTCTGTTTGGGTTTCTCACATCTGAGTAGTGATGCCCCAAGGTGCTCCATATGTAAAATGCTGTGCAAACATTAACATGCTATATAAATGTCAGCTATGACTTAGTATCTTATAACTTCCATTCATAACGGTCTCTTGCAATTGTAAAGCATTTTAAGAGGGTAGAAAAGCATTATTCTGATTTTCACCACAATCCTAGGAAGTAGGCACAGGATGGATTATTAGTCCCAATGTACTAATTAGATAATTAAGAAAAGATAGCACTTCTTTGGTTCCTTAAGATTTATAGAGCACTCTTTAAATACGTCATTTTATCCTTATATCAACCTTAAGAGGAAAACTATCATTTGCTCCATTTCACGACCTGAGGACGTAAATGAATTTATGTTTTTTAACCCTCACTTTCTCTCTTAGCAACAACTCTAAGATAGGAGGTCAAGGGTTAAAAAAGGGGGGGGAGGGTATTAACTGACTTGCTCAGGGTTGCAGAGGAATGTCCAAGGATAAATTTGAATCCAGGTCATCCTGACTCTTAGCCTGACTCTCCATCTGTTTTGATACCTAACAGAGCTGCCCTGGTAGCTGCTCCTTTTACAGATGAGGAAACTGGAGTAGAGGGAAGTTTTATTATATATACATATATATACACATATATATTATACTATTCTTTATTATTTTGTTACATTAAAAATTTACATTATTTTGTTATATAATTTTATATTATATATAACCATATATTTATATACATGTTACCCACATACATATATGGGTGTGTGTGTCTACATACATACTTATATGGACATGTGCATGTATGCATGTGTATACATATGTAGATATTTAAATGTATATATAATATGTACAGTTATATATTTTATATTGTGAATATAGTAAGTGTTATATTATTATATAAACATATACATATATAAAATAAATATATACACATATATTTATTTTGTGTTTTGTTTTAATATTTTTTTTTTACTTTGAAAGTCACAAAGATAGTAAGTGGAGAGGTCAGGACGAGATCCAACATTTGATAACACTACTTCCTGCTGTCTATTAAGCTCCTAGACTTCTGGTAACTCTCGCCTAGAATGGAAGGAAGGGTACATTCAAGAAAATGTGACATGCAACAGCCACGTGGAAATTAAATAAGAAATGGTTTAAGAGACTCACTAGTGTATTATACATTCTTTACCTGCCCAGACACTGAAGTTACAGAGATATTCTGACATTCCTTGGGCCATCTTGGGCCTTGTTATCACAGGCATAGTATGTAGAAGAGGGAGACAATAACTTTGCTATATTCCACCAGCTAGGTGATACAGTGACTAGAGCATAGGACTTGGAGTCAAGAAGACTTTAATTCAAATCCTACTCTGACATTTATTAACCGTGGTACCCTGGGCAAGTAACTTAACTTTGTCCTGCCTCAGTTGCCTTCTCTGTAAAATGTGAACAAAAAAAGAACCTGCATCATTGTCTTATTGTGAGATTTTAATGAGATAATGACTTAAAAGTGCCTTGAAAACTTTAATGCATTATATGAATTTCTATTTATCATCATCATCATCATTTATTATTAGAAGTAATAGTTCTCATTAATCTAGTGAGTCAATATCTGAAATATTATTTGGGAAATCATTCTCAGCTGTGAGTGCTATATTTTCCAAAGGACTTTGACAACTTTGAATGTGACCAGACAAGGGTGGCCAGGATGACAAGGGGACTCAACATTATGCCATCTGAGGATAAAAAGGAGGGACGCAAGCACTGTCTTTCTATGTTTTAAGGACTGTCATGTCAAATAGGAGTTAGACTTGTTCTGCTTGGCCCCAAGGGGGAAGAACTAGCTACATTTAAAAGCAGTCATAAGGAGGCACGTTCACACAATATAAGGGAAAATATTAAAAAAGAAGGATGTCCAAATGCATAATGGGCTGCCTCAGGAAGGAACGTACTCACCCTCACTGGAGGCCTCAGAGCATAAATTAGATGTCCCCCCATCTGGTTTTCTGAAGATGCTTCTCTGGGTCAAGTTGATTTTGGGCCAGATGCCATCTGTAGCCCCTTTCACCTCTGAGATTAGAGGATTCTAGTTCTCTCTCCAAACTTCATAAGGTGAATGGGAAGGCCAGGTGAGAGGTAAGGGAGAGCGCTGAGGCCTGTCAGCCCTTTGCATACATTTCTGCTGAGTGTGAACCCAACAGGCAGGCCTGAACACAAAATAGGCAAATATGCCTCTTTATCCAAATGGGGAAAAGAAGAGGTGGAGCAGGGAGGTGGCAGGTTTCAGGGTGGCATTGACCACCTGAAACCAGAACTGTAAAAAGTGCTGCTCCTGAGAGGCCTAAATCGATGAGGGCCCTTTTAGAAGCTTTTTCTCTCTCTCTTCATTCAACCTGTAATGTAATTATTTAGCAGTTCAGAATTCTTTTAATTCTGTTTGAAAAACTTAAGAGGTTAAGGCCTTGAAATGATGAATGCATTATTAATGTTGCCTCATGGAAACATCCACTTTCAATCATTTCAAAGGAGCTGGAAAAAAAGACTAATAGGTTTTATTCACTTTTGTTTTTTTCTGGTAAATTAACCTAAAGGGCCTGTGAGAAATGCTTAAATTAGATGTTATTCAAGAGAGCACTGAAAGCTAGGATCAGGAGGTTTGCTTTTTAATACTCGGATTGGCCAAACTTCACATGTGGAGATCCCAGGGCACTGGGAAAATAATTTTGTATACATATTTCCATAATCCTTTTCAGTTTACAATCCACCTTCCTCATGACAATGCTTATGAGGTAGACAGTGAAGGTTATTATGTGAAGAAATTGAGGCTCAAGGAAGTCAGGTCAATTAGCTATTAAGTACCTACTATGTGCAGGCACTCTGCAAAGCCCAGGCAATAACATTGCCATTTGTTGTTCAGTTATTTCAGTTGTGTCTAGCTCTTTGGGACCCTTTTTGGAGTTTTCTTGGGAAATATACTGGAGGATTTGACTGTTTCCATCTCCAGATAAATTTTTACAGATGAAGATACTGAGGCAAACAGGATTAAATGACTCGATCAGTGTCACATATCTAATATCTGAGGCTGGATTTGAGCTCATGAAGACAAGTCTTTCTGATTCCCCAAAATCACCCAACTAGTGTCAGTGATGGAATTTTAAATGGAGGTCTCCTCAACTGAAATCCTGTGCCCTTTCTCTGTATTATCCTTTCATGGTCTAATTCCAGCTATTTTATTCTTTACTCTATGTCCCTATATTCTATATTCTAAGGCTCTTTATACTACTAAGACTCTAACTGAAATCCTTAGATTATATTGTGTTTCCTTCTTGACATAAGAAGGGTCAAAGCTTTATCCATTAAAATAGAAGAGTCTTAACCTTCTTTTTTTCATAGAACCATTTGGTACCTTGGAGAAATCATATGAGGAGAAAAAGAAAAGTTATTCATAATTTGAAGGAAATATTTGATCAGTTGGAAAAAACTAAAGGGAAAGAAAAGAAAGATGTCATTTTTTTTCCACATTACCTTATTGTCTCACCAAAATCTCTCTGTCAACCCCTATGTGAGTCATAGGTTAAGAATCCTGTCATTAATAGGACTCCTATAAATTCTATATTTTCCAGACATTAAAAACCCTTACAGCTCTAAAATTCTATATTCTAGCCTAATTAGCTCTGATATTTCAGGGTCTAAGATCTCTTTGAATTGCGACATTTCATTTTTAACTTTATTTAATAGTTTAGTACACTTATACTTTTTTTTGCTCAAGGGACCCCAAAACTTCATGTTTCCCCATGTCAAGACTGAGTCCCTATTCAGACTTGCCCATCCCTGGCAACTTCTACCCTCCCATCTAAAACTACTACCTTCCCATCCAAACTTATCTATCTTGTAGTTCAGTCGCATCTTCTCCCCTATGTATCTACTGCTCCTCTTATCTCTGCACTGTCACTTTCTTAGCTATTGCTTCTTATAAACACCAATGCTATTTTTTTTTTGCAAGAATTAGTTGTTGAAAAGCGTCATCTGTAAAACAAGAATAATAATCCCTCCTTTGCCTTGTTCGGAGGGTCATTGTGGTCTTCCAATGAGATAATGGTTGTAAAGTACTTTGTCAGGCAAAAAGCATTATAGTAATGGAACCGATGATTGCTTATTTTTACTGTTGACTGAATTTGGGAAACCTTCTACTTTTGAAAATACATTCAAAGAATAAAAAGAACTGCAGAAAGAATGTCTTTCTAGCCTCCAGCTGACCTGCTCAAGTGATCTATCTTAGGATCACAAGATTTTAGAGATAAACAGACAAGCAATAAAACATGAGAAGTTTCATAGTAGAGAATCATAGACTGAAAGGTAGAACCAGACTTCAGAGATCATTGATTCTCTCCCATATTATATAGGTGAGGAAACTGAGTCACAGAATGGTGAAATGACTTGCTTACGATCAGAGTTATTGTCTGAGGGATAATTTGAATCTTATTTCCAATTAGTCCCTTTGTTGTTCAGTCATTTTCTGACTCTTTGTGACTCCATTTGGAGTTTATTCGGCAAAGGCACTGAAGTGGTTTTCCATTTCCTCATCCAGCTCACTTTACAAATGAAGAACTGAGGCAATCAAGTTTCAATGACTTCTAACTCTAATCCCAGAAAACTGTAACCACTGAACAACCTCGCTATCTAATTATTCACTAAATTATGCTAGAATATAAAACATTTAAGACAGAAGTTGAATTTACAGATCAGCTGGTAGAAATCTCTCAACTACAATAAATTGCCTTGATAACCATCTAATACAATGTCTTCATTCCCCAAATGAAGACATTGAGGCTCTAAGAAATGAAATTACTTGCACAAAGTCTCTAAGCTAGCCAATACCAGGGGCAGATAGGAAGCCTGGGTCTTCTGCCTTAAAACATAATCACACTTTCCTCACTATGCTACAATGCTGTGTTATGCTACATACCATAAACCTACTTCAGAGTTCTGGCCACCTGAAAGCTTGGAGTAATTGGAGATGTATATATTCAGTCAGAGGAAGCAGTCTTCAAGATAACAAAGTCCCCAGTCCAACTTTTATAAGATTGGGTTTCTGGGTTTGTTTGTCTTCACTTCCCAAGACAGTCTGATTTCCTAAGTTGAGCTGTTCTGTGAGGCTCCAATAAAGAAGAGATTGGCATGAAGGTCCTGTTTACAATCCCTCTTTGCAGTTGGCAGTCATTTTCCAACATGGATGTCATCTTTCAACATTTCCCTAGTGCAAATACCTGGAATTAAGTGACTCTCTGTGACACAAAGAAAGGAAGAAAAAAGATTCCGGGATGGATTTTTTTGGGGTTGCTTTGTTTTTGTTTTTTCATGCTATTCCTTAGAAAATAAGCCACCTTGGGCTGCTATTGCATTTTCCTTATGAGAAGCAAATACATGGGCTCCAAGAACAAAGTCAATCATGCTTAAGAAATAAGGGAGGAAGAAATCATTCGTCGTCTCTAAAATGCATTTATAGACTCATAGATTGTCAGAGCTTGAAGGGACCTTAGAACATAGAATATTAGAGGAGTTGAATGTTAAGGCTTGAAGGGACCTCAAAGATCATGTAGTCCAGCCCCTCCTTTGATAATGGACTAAGCTAGAGCTCAAGCAAGTGACATGGCTTGTTCAAGGTCACATAGCAAGAGAGTGGATAAGCTAACTCAAATTCAAGACTTAGGTCAAGCAGCCCAATGGTCTTTTAACTGAAGGATGTTTTCTGCTATCTCTTGTTATCTAGGGCAGAATAAATTTCTTCCTTACACAACCAGTCCCAATGATGACAAAATAATTTAGTCTAATTGCTTAACACAAAGGAGAAGAAAATAGAAGTCTAATGCTCTGCAAAGCATTCATTCATTAACTTGTACATCTAGGACAAATTTTTAAACCACTTCCTGGATGCAGGGCAGCAGATAGGGAATTTGGGGAGATTAAAAGAATAAATAAGAAATAGTCAATACCAACCTCAAAGAGCCCATAATCCAGTAGGGAATAGCATAATATTCATAAATATCTATATAGATAAATAGATTAGACAATAATTCATAGTGGACAGAATGCTGATCCTGGAGTCAGGAAGATCTGAATTCAAATCTGGACTCAGTCACTAGCTGTGTAGAGTTACTTCACCCCATTTTCCTCAGATTCTTCATCTTTAAAATGATCTGGAGAAGGAAATGGTAAAGCATTTTAGTATCTTTGTCAAGAACAAACAGGGTGAAGTGACCTGTCCAAGGTCACACAGCTAGTAAATGTCTGAAGTAGGATCTGAACTTGAGAACATGAGTTGTCTTGACTTCAGCCTGCCATTTTATTTACTGTACCACCAAGCTGCCCCAATGAACATACATACATGCACAATATGCTATGTGTACATAGTAAGTATATATCATTTATATATATGATGCATGCATATATTTGTTATGCATTTATATAGTAATAATGGTATATATATATATGTGTGTGTGCATTTTAAATACACATTGCATTATATTTAAGGACATGTTATACATTATATATGTGTACATATGTGTTTTTACACACACATACACCAGGCTCTACACAGAACACACATTATTTTAAGGTTTGCAGATCACTTTCCTCATAAATGTCTTACAAAGAATAAGATTGTCTCCATTTTTTAGACAAGCTGCATTTCAGTGATGACTTTGCTCAAGTCCTGTACTGTACACCTCATAAAGGTGGGAGCCGGAATATGAAAATAAGTCTGACTACATTTCTAGGACTCTTTCATTATACCGGTACAGTAGGATGGCCAATGGCAGAAGTTGGAGAGGGGGACAGAGTTTAGCTTTGAAAAGGACAAGCTGCTCAGGCTTAGATTAAAGTATGAACAGTGAAGGGGAGGTAGAGTCACAATTAGCATGAGGTGGAGGATTGGGCTTTGTCTTATGGCACCCATCTTTGGCAGGGGGGGATGAGGGGAAGTTTTCCGCCAAGAATGGAGTCCACCTCTTCCCTTAGTTTCACTTTGCCTCATGACTCTTTGCTAGTTCATGCCTCCATGGGTACAACCAATCAGTCCTAGTTTACTTTCTGGAATCTAATGCCATAGCATTGAATTTTCCTTCTCTCAACTCATCCTTTCCCCAACAATCTTGAAATCAAGGGCCACAGCAGGCAATATAACTATACCCTTAACTGGAATGAAAAGATATGGTTAAAAAAGGGATTTTTTTCTATTTTACCACCTCCTCATTGGGTATTTAAAAAAATCATCTAAGAGCTTGAACAGAGTATATTTGATATGCCACAGTTATATACTTTATGGTATATCTTCTACCATGTTTCTCCCATCTATCCCCTGCTGTCAATTCATAATATCAACATTAGCTTGGAACCTCTAATAATCCTCATCTACACTATTGCAAAGGCTTTCTAATTTGTCTCCCTACATCTTAGGTCTCTACTTTTTAATCCATCCTCCATGAAGCTAAAAATTGGCATTATTCCCATGAAACAGCGTTTTGTACAAGTAATTTTTCCTACTCAAAATTTCACTGGAATTATATTTCCTCTAGCATAACTTTATTTCCTAGGTTAATCTTAAATGTCCTCCAACATGTCTCCTTTCCACTTTCCAGTGTTTTCTGATATGACTATATGTCATGTATTTTATGTTCTAGTCAAATTATTCTGCTGGTTTCCCTCTATGAAAACAAACAAATAAAAGGCCTATCTCTATCTAAACTCCATGGCATAATTGGTCTGAAAGTCATTCCAAGGTATTTAAAGGATGCTCCAACACTATCTCATGGATTCCATAACTTTCTTCAAAGTACAACTCTGGTTATTTATAAATAATAATAATAATAAATCAAATGTGAACTATTTGATTCCCTACTTTACCAAACTGCCTGCTCATAATTATTAGCCCTCTCTCCCTTTTAAAGGTATTTTCTATTGCTTTTTAGATGTTTAAGGCTACTCTTGCTGAAGCCTTTTTGGGCTGCTCATTCTTCATTGGTGTCTACTTGTCACAGAATTCTCAACTGTGGCTCCAACAAGCTAAAGCATATAGAGTAGCCACACATCTCAGAATATAGGCTAAACTTAAACCAATCTGTGACTTATGGAGATATCTGTCCTATGCTCATGAAAACTTCCCCCTGGAGGAATAGGCAAATAAGAACAAGTTGTTCCAACTGGCCATGTAGGCAGCTGAAGCCATTGACTACATCCCAGGCCATTGCTAATCATCCTGACTTTTATCTTGCCATTGGATTTCCATGACTGGAAGAAAGAGTGAGGCTAATAATTTAGTGCAACCCTACCTCACTTAAATCCAATTCCCTAGCAATCCATTATGCCATTGGTCCTTTTCTAAATGAAACAGAAATAGCAAGATAATTAAGTACTCCTTTTGGCTATTTCTCCAATTTATACCTGTCCTCAAGGGTGGATCCCCCAACAGGTAGCTGATATTTCTTCCAGGTTTCTACAGGTGATTTACAGTCCTTAACTAATGTAGTTTACAAGTCCTACCTCCAAAATTCTCCCTATTACAATCAGAAAATAGACTTAGTTAACTTCTATAAAAGACATTCACTTAATGTAACAAGAATAGCGGGGAAATATATTATGATCCAAAACTCAGGGTATACTTTCTCAGAAATACACTCATTGTCCATGGGAAAAATTGTTTCAAACTTAAGAGAATAATAGCAGTTGGGTATAAATATGGGAAATGTGTTCATCTGCCAAAGTGGTCATTCAAAACTCCTGATATTGGATGTCCTTTCTTATGTCTATGGCCAGTATTTTCCTCACTGCTATCAAAGTCTGTTTTCCCTGAAGTTTCCTCCTTTCTTAAGTAAGTATCTTTCTGAATTCACCTATCCTGGGCATATTTCTCATCTACTGGCTCAATGAATTGTTTCCTTCTTATTCAATCTCTCTGATGGAAATGGAGCCACATAATATAGTCTCTGAATTAATGCACCCAAGCCACTTGTTGACCTTTGGAACAACCACAAGCACCTTTCTCTACAAAGTACTCTTGACACTACAATTTTCCAATCCTGAAGAGACTTGATGATTTTATACATAGGCCCATGGAGTAAAATTGATTTTTCTTCACCAATTATAAGATGTTTTCTCTGTGAAATTATTTGTTTTATCTATAAAATGGTGGGTCATTCTGAAAAGCCCAGAAGCAATCATAAGGTCATAAATGTCACAAAAGGGAAATGGAGACATGTCCATTGATAGTTATACCATAGTTACAGAATCAATTAGCCAGTTAGTCAATAGGCCCAGAATGTAATCATAAAATATAAACTATGTTTTGAGAATTTTCCCCTAATCTCTTTGAGAGGATAATGAATGGACCATTTGCCATGGATAAAACAGAGTATCTCAAAAATTTAGTATAATTGAAATACTTTTTTATTTATTTGTCTTCATGAACTACCTCCTCTTCCCTATCTTTGATGCCAGAAACTATTTTACATCAGTCCTTGTATCTCCTGTACCTTGTTAATAGGAACTATATATCTCTCTTTTCTTACATAGCAAAAGACAGTATTTCCAAATACTTTCCCCATCCCCTTCCATGGAATATCCTCTGAAACCCTTGCCATAGCAATATGGTATGGTGAAAAAAATCATTAGAGAAAATATCAGGGATTATATGGTGGCCTTGACTGTGCCATTTATTCTCTGGGTAATCTTAAGATTTCCCTTCTCTTCTTTGCCCCTTAATTTCCTGCTATGTAAAATAAGGGGTTTAAAGTAAACTGTTTTGAAATTTCCTTCCAGTTCTAACAGTCTAACTTCTTAGGTTCCTTTGGTTTAAATCGGGACAAGCAAAACACTCAACAATATGCTCCTAATTTGAGGAGGAAGGATATGACTCTAAGGATGGACAAGAGACAGAGAGGGAAATAAAAATAGAAGATTATTTATTTGTTAAAGAGAAGTGGGGGGGGGGAGGCAGGAAGAAAACCTGGTAGTGAAGAGGTGAGAGATGAATTTTAGCAACTGTCTCAATGGAAGAATTTCTTCAGAGACCAGTAACTCAATGTACTTTGATCCCTGCCCACCCATTCTTTGTTCCTTGACTCTGTTTCAAAGTCACACCTAAAATTAAAGAAGTTCAGAGCTCTTGTGCAATTCTTTCTAAAGAGCTGTTTATGCTTCCAGGAGCAATGGAAAGAGACCAACATCTGGTAGAGCTGTTTTCATACTGAGCTGTCCAAGGCCATTATTACTGGTTGTGGGGCCTGGGCTCAGGGCCATCCCTAAGGGTTGAGGGTTGGGAGGGGAGCTTATTTTATAGGACCCCTCCTTCAACTCACCCCAGTAGTATTTTTATCCAGATAAAAATCTGATAAGAATTAAAATAAGCCTGGAATGCCTTCTTTTTTCTTCCTTCCTTTTCTCTTCTGAAACTGTCATAACTGGTCATTTAATAACAATTAAAAAACCCAGTTCTAATGCCACTTCTATCAAGATGCCTTCATTGGGGGCCCCAATGGGAAATTGTCATTACTTCATCTGAATTAACATAACAAGGTATACTTCTCTCATGTACTTAGCCTTTTGATGTGATTTTATATTTTTAGGTGTGCATGTCATTCAATTAGATGTTAAAACTTACAAAGATAAGGATCTATATTTCTATCATTACATATGCATGTATATAAGTATTTATGTACAAATGCACGTTAGAAGAAAGGAAGGGAGGAGGTATTGGAAATACTGCTTTTTTGGTATTTAAGAACAAAGTTGGAAAAGAGAGAATGAAAAGGGTCTAGAATCAAGTTTTTAAAGAGGCACCATAGAGAAAAGAGATTAGACTTATTTTGATAATACCAGACGGCAAAATTAGGTATAACTGGTGGTAGCTAAAGAGAGACAGATGTGTGATCAACAGTAAGGAAGAACTTTCTAACAATAGAACAGTCTCAGTGGAATAGGTTTGCTCAGAAGGCAATGAGGGCATTCTCCACAAACAGAAGTTCAAAATCCAGTTGTTGGGAATGCCAAGGATGAGATTTATAGTCAAATTCAATTATAATTAGGTCATCTTTGAGTTTCTGTTCTACTCAGTAATCCTATGAGAGTCTTTTTTTTTTTTTTGGTTTGTATCCTTTAGTAAACATGAAAATGATAGAGTAAGATTTACAAGATAATCTATCTTAATTACATTTCATTACGATGCCACTCCTCTTCCTCCCTTTACTACTTCCTTTCCTATTCCTAACCCCCTGCATCATAAAATCACAAAAAGTTCCTTGGATCTGAGAAATTAGAGTGAAAAGAAAACTTAGAGATCATCTTGTTCAGGGATTCTTAACTCAGAGTTTGCAAAATTATTTTAATATATTTTGATCACTATTAATTTAATGAATTTCTTTTATAACTTTCTATATATTTTTTGCATTTGTGGAAAAATTAAGAAGGAATATGCCAGACCACCAAAGGGGCAAAGAACTCCTACATTTTACAAGTGAAGAAACTAAAATACAAAGTAAATGACCAATGTTCTGATGCTCCAAACATGGATTAACTCTTTTAGTGTGTAACCAAACAAGAATTGGAATCTGGATTTTCTAGTGCCAAATATAGCCCTCTTAACACTAAGCCATAGCATTCCCACAGAATTTCAAGCACTCTAAGAGATCATTTATCTCAAATTTTACCTTGATGAATGTAATTACCAAAGAGGAAAAATTATTTACCGAATGATAAAAATAAAAACAACAGCAATAATAACAACAATATCATCTCATCTGATCCACTCAAGGAAATTTTGCCACATAGCTCACAAGTGGCAAAGTTAAGCTTATCTTGAACTCCTGTCTTTAAGTACCTTTATTTTTTCCATAAATGTGGAGGCTTTTGTTTTAGCAACATGTATTCACCTCTTCCTCCTCAAAAAGAATATATTGTATTCAAAAGGAACCCTAAGATTAAATCACCTGGAACAGTGGGTTTATGTGGTAGGGGGTGGGAATGGAGAGAAATCCTCTCCAGAAAGTAAAATGCAAGATAATTTCAACCTCCAGATGGTTGAAGCCCCATTTTCATAGAGGCATAGTATCCTAGATTCAAATGTCTCACATCTTTCCAATGCAAGATTCCTCACTTCAATATCCCTATGGTCATCCAGTTTCTTCTAGAAGCCTGTCAATGGTAGAGAACACACCTCCTATTAAGATATCCAATTCAATGGATATTGACTGAGTGGACTCTTGATTACCTGTATCGATTCCTGGGAAAACACAGAATTTTTTTTAAGTCTCGGTTTCCCTATCTTGTGCGAACTGGAAATGCAGAGAACACTAATGAACTTGATCCCAATCTGATCATTATGGGGACCTTGATGCTGATCTATTTCCAAACCTAGGTTGGAAGGCTGTAACCTGAAGTTACCTAAAGGATGCATAACCTAGTGACATCCTGCTCCCTTGGGACTAACTATATTAATGCTAGATTTTGTTCAGACACCTGATCAGCCCTGCCTACTGTAATGTAGAATTCTTGAGCTCAAAAGTAACTCACCAGCCTCTGCCTCTCAGGTAAAAGAAATTATATAATGGAGTGAGACATCATGTCCAGCTTGGCATTTTGGATTAACGTGATATAACACCATCTGGAAATGTTATACTTAGGAGACAAAATTTCCTAGAAATGGCGGTACCCTTCACTTATGACTGCCATATATTTTTTCCCCTTTAAAAATCCCAAAGTAGCATGATTTACATGTAATTTGAATATATTTGCATAGAGAGTTCCAGAGTATCTTATTCCATGTATATAAGAGAGAATAATTCATGGAACCTTCTGTAGTTGCATTCAAGCCCAATGCTTTGGGGCTTGACACACCTGAAATACCTAATAGATTCTGAGCTTGAATGTTGAGTAGAATGCCCACATTTTTAATTATAGTTAGGAAATGGATATTGAGAATAGCATCAACCTGGGCCAGACCACCAGCCCTGCTTTTCCCATATTGGTCCAGGGGAGAAATCCTAATGGAGCTTGCACGGAACAACTGTCTCTGCTGCTGATCTCCTCTGTGCCTTCTGAGCAGCCAGACATACCAAAGACACATAAAAGAATGTTCTTTCCATCAAAATCCTTGCCACTAGCATATGGCTAAACATCAGAAACATATATGGTTTTATCAATTAAAAATATTAAGAAAATATGTTACTATCTGTTTTACCAGTTTACTTAGAGAAACCTGGGGATATTTCAACCTACTCAGCTACTGATCTTTCTATATGTGTTGCTCCTTTCCATTAGAGGATGGGCTCCCCGAGATGAGGGACTGCCTTACTTATCTTCTTGGATCCATTTTGCACAGTGGACTACTATACATTGTAAGTGCTTAATAAATGTTTCTTTCTTTTTTTATTCATAGATAATGGTGGTTTGATCCATACCTAGATCATCTAAAATGGCATCAGTGATGGGAGATTTTAAAGATCTGTCTCTGGGAGCCTGGATGATTGGAGGATGAATGGGAATTCTGTGTTGCCCTTCCACCTGGTTGGGAGCAGTTTTTTTGGTTTTTTTTGCATTGACTGTGTCGCCATAGTTGCCTATACCTTTATAACTGCTCAACTGAACATTCTTAGAGTATCTCATTTGTGTTTGAGGATGAAGGACTCTTTTGGAGGTTTCTAGGTGTTGGTCCTGGGGTAGACCTGAGTTTGCATCTGATCTCAGAAACTTATTAGCTGTGTAGACTTGGGCAAGTTGCTTAACCTCTGTTTGCCTCCATTTCATAGGGATAAAAATGGCATCTATCTCATATGATTGTTGTGTGGGTCAAAGGAGATAAATTTATAAAGGGCTTGGCACATAGTAGGCAATGTAAAAATGCTCATTCTCTTTCTTTTCCTCCCTTCTCTCATGCATAGCAAGTAGAGTAAATAAGAGTAAATAAAGAGGGAGCATTCTAAGCCTCCTTCCAGCTCCCCCCTTCCTTTAGGCTTTGTGGTCCACAGAAAAAGGACTGAGATTTGTCCTTTTCCTTTTGTTCTTTTTTATTCTAGGCTCAGAAAGGTGGAATCTCCAACCCAGTGAAAACTAATCACAGGGATCTTGTATTCCAGCAATTCAAACTACGTATTATAGTTAGCCCAGGAGCCAAGGGTCTGGGAATACTAGCCCCCTAAGTCTTTGAACTTGAACTTGGATGAGACTACTGCTATTTAGGAACTGAGCTAAACTGTGAGCTCATTTCTTCTTGCTTCCCCAGAGAGTGAGGTAGTACAGGGGGAGTTTATGCCCTCAAGTATTTCTGAAAAATGTTTGTATGATTCTTCTTGCTATATCTTTGGAGCAAATATATCTTTGTAAAGGCCAATTTAGTGTTAAGTAGTTAATTGGAATTGAGGTCACTGGGTCTCTACAGTGGGGGTGGCACCACTAGTGGGGGCTCGAGTATAAGGCACAGATGAGAGACAACCCCATTCAGGGTACCAGAGGACCCAGACAGGGGTTAAAATGGAACAGGCCCGAACTTAAGAGAGTGAGGGCAGAAACAAGCATTTCCACATATACATATTCATTTGAAGTTAGACCTGCAAAGGAGCATAGAAAATGTAACATTAAATCTGGAAGGATACTTAGAATATTAGAACTATAGATTATAGAATAATAGAAATGGGAGAAATATTAGAATATAGAGTTGGCATGAACCTCAGATGCTCATGTAGATTCAAGAAATCTTTGTGTGTGTGTGAATGAATGTGTGTTGGTGGGGATTGGGGAAGGGGGGATATTTGCACCTGTCTATGTCTAAAGAGATAAGAGCTAGGGATGGTCTTGCATGTTAAGAAGAAGCTCATTATCCTTAGGAAAAATGTGCCAGTGTACACTATTGGCTGATTTGACTCACAGTGCTATCATTTTGATACTAAACATTATCACTTCATCTTTCTATGCTTCCATTTCCACATCTGTAAATTGGGGGCAAATGGGGGTGGGGTGGATAATATTGGAAATTCTTGTGCCCCACTGAAAGGGAAAGAAATTCATTTTGTGTAATTTCAGGGGGCCTAAAAGCATGAATTATCATCATCCTGTCTGTGTATCATAAAAGAAATTAAAGCAGTGTATGTAGGTGAGTATAAATCCAGGAGGATGTGTATGTATATACAATCACACACCTAAACAAACCCTCCTAGTTTTCTAGGGGTTAGGGGAGGAAAGTTGGAGTTTTAGTAATGCCTGGAAACATCTCAGCATGTATTGAGTGACTGTTATGCAAAGCACTGGACTGGAGGGGATGGGGGTTTTGAGGTTGTCAGGAGGAGCTACAAAACATCTTCTGATACCTGGAAACCAGCCTAACCATGGTACTGACTCACTTCCTCAGAAATACGTTCGCTCCTACCACCACTTAATGAACTCGGGCAACTTTCCTAACAGCTAAGTAATAATAATTCCTAACAGAGCACTTGAAGGTTTGCAGAGTGATTTGCAAAGATATGATCTTATGGGATTCTTACATCAATCCTTTGGGTTAGGTGATATTATTATCCACATTTTATAGATGAGAAATTGAGACTAAGATATCAAATAACATACCGCAGCTAATAAATGTATTCAATAGGATTTCAACAGAAATCTTTCTGATTCTAAGTCCAATAGTCTTTTCAGTACATCTTAGGGGTAACCCAACTCATCGACTCTCTCTCATCCCTTTTTCACTCCCAGACCCTTCACTAATGCCCTCAAATGATTATTGGGAATTGCACTGGGATCAGAGTGCACCCCTTTGACTTCACACCTTAGCATGGTGCTTGTCCTATAGTAGGTGCTTAATAAATGTGACTCATTGTTATTGGTGATGGGAGCATTTCCTGAATTTAAGAGCTCCAATTGACTAGCCCTCCAGAACCCTGGAATCTTAGATCTGAAAGGCTTTCAAGGGACCTCCAGTTCAACTTGGAGCTGAAGTAGGAATCCTCCTGACAAGTTGCCATCTAGCCTCCACTTTGAAGATTTCCAGATATGGAGAAACCATTTCCCCCAAAAGCTGCCCATTCCAATTTTGGCCAGCTTTGATCACTGGAAAATTTGTAGTGAATTGGTTCTCTCAGCATGCTTTAACAGTGTCCTGGATGGTTTTGCCTACTCTAGACTCAATGAGTTAAGGGTCCACTCTTGTGCAGGAAAATTTCTACTACAATCCAGGTTCAATAGATTCATTGAATCATATGAGTTCAGAAATGAGAGACATCATTTAGTCTAACACCATCACTTTATGGAAGATGAAATGAAGGCCCAGAGTGAAGTAGGGCCTCTCTAAAGTCATATGGCAGCCTATAAAACAAGTCAAATCAAGATAGATTCATTGAACGTCTTTAAGGTTCCATGACATTGTACTAAACATTGGAGATACAGAGAGGAAAAAAGCAGCTGTTCTCCAAGAGCTCACAAGAGTAATGTAGGAACCAACATTCAAAAAAACTGTTTACAAGTACTACAAGAATAATAAAAATATAAAATGATAAAAATAATAAAGGATAAATTGGAAATAATCAAATAGAGGAAGGCACCAGAGTTAAGAGGGATTGAGGTAAGGCTTCTGGAAAATGGTAAGACTTTAGTTGAGACTTGAAAGAAACCAGGGAAGTTTGGACTCCAGAGTTTCAGACATGGAGGTCAATCAATGAAAATGTTGGGAGAGAAGAAATGGAATGTGATGCATATGGATCAGCAAAGAATTCATTGACAAGTTAGTGCCATTGGAAAAATGTAATGAAATTAATTCTTCTGATTCAGTCAGATGACATAACTCTACCAGAATTGGTAATGTGCCATTTAATATGGTGACTATTTCTTTTGGATTCATAAAAAGGACCTTAGTTCCATTTTTTATGTCATCGTTTTACCAATCAAGGGAGGTAGATAATTCCAATTTTTATATCCCCGTTGTACCGGTTAACAAACCCAGGCTGGAAAAAAGTGAGTGACTTATCCAAGGTCATGCAACCAACAAGTAATAGATTTAGTACTCAGTCCCCTATCTCTCAATTTCAGTTGCAAAGCCTTTCCTATGAAAGCTGTCCATTTATTTCAGATATGGATTTTCCCATTAGATTTCTGAAAACTTGATGAAGATGATGATAAATAGCTAGAATTTGCAGAGTTTTAAGAGTTATAAATCACTCTACATATATTATCTCATTTTATACTCATAAGAACACAGAGAGGTGGGTGCTATTATATTTTACATATGACAACATGGAAGCAGATTAGTTATATAAATTTCATAGGATTACACAGTTAGTTAGCATGTCAGGCAGGATTTGAATTCTTCTCTTCTTGACTCTAATCCCAGGGTTCTGTTCACACCATAAGCTAGCCAGCATTAGGTGTGAAATTTCTGCATTTTTAAGTTGATTACTCCTTCTAGGTCCTGGAAGATGGTAGAACAATATTAATTCTTGCTGCTTTGAGCTGCAGATTTCCTAGTCCAGGGGCAGAACATCTTCTAGTCTTTGAGATAACATTCTGAAATTCCACACAGATAACACCAGGCAGGGTTTTCCTCCCTTGGAATTTGGGGGATTTACATCCTTTGCTATAACAAAGGCAGAGCACAAGATAGGGAGCTGAGAAAAGCAGTTTCAAATATATAAACCAAGTCCAACCATATCAGCTAGAGAGAAGGAAGCCTGTGATGGAAGTGGCACATGATTTCTTCCTTTCTCCTCCCCTTCCAGAAACACAGCATAAGCAATTTTATCTAATCTGTATAGCAAAACCAGAGATGTTCAGAGTTTCATCCTGACCACAAGCTGTTTAATATACAAAGCTCTTTAGTTGTGCTTATAGACTAGAGAGGGTAGAAACCCTTAGATATGAGGAAAGGACTTAAGTCTCTCTCTCTCTCTCTCTCTCTCTCTCTCTCTCTCTCTCTCTCTCTCTCTCTCTCTCTCTCTCTCTCTCTCTCTCTCTCTCTCTCTCTCTCTCCCGCCTCCCTCCCCCCTCTCTCTCTTTCTCCATGCATAGATGAAGAAACTATATATAATGAAAAAAAAACTATATTTGTTGCTGGTCAGTAATTTCATTTATGTCAAATTCTTCATGACCCAATTTGCAGTTTTCTTGGTAACAATTCTGGAATGTTTTGCCATTTCCTTCTCCAGATGAGAAACTGAAGCAAACAAGGATAATTGATTCAACCAGGTTCACACAGCTATTATCTGAACCTGGATTTGAACTCAAATCATCCTGACTTGAGGCCTGGTGCTTATCCACTATACTACTTAATTGCCCTAGATAGACAGAGAGGGAAAGAGGGAAGGGGGAGGAAGCTCAGAGGGAGGGGGAGAGAGAGATAGATAGATAGAGAGAGAGAGAGAGAGAGAGAGAGAGAGAGAGAGAGAGAGAGAGAGAGAGAGAGAGAGAGAGAGTGTTTAGGAAATCTATTTTTTCTCCCAGTTCTAATGTTCAATATTAAAACTTTCTATATACTCAGTACCTTTCAAAAACTGATATTCCCAAATTCTAAGAGCCTTTCCATTTCTATAAGAATCATCATAGCTCTTGCCTTCTTTGTCCTAAGGGATTTTTTAGTTTTGCCATTTTATCCTAGAAATAACACTATTCTGGCTAAGCATTGAATGTGGAATAAGGACTCCTTGGGATCAAAAGGGATCTCAGATGCTTACTAGATGTGTAACCTTAGACAAGTCACTTACTTTAGCCCCAGTTTTCTCATCTTGAAAATGAGATGATTGATTTGATAGCTGCTAAGAACCCATAGAGTCCCAAATTTATGATCTTTTCATTTTCATAGGTATAACATTCTTTATTCTAAAGGTTTTCCTTTCTGAAAATTCTTGATTCTAAGGTTCCCTTCAAAATACAGCTATGATTCCTGCAAGATCTGATATGATATCTGCTAATATCTTTCAGTATTAACACATAAGTTATATGGAATTTTAAAACTCTGGCAATCAATAGTATGTGGTACCCCCATGGCTCCTAGCTCTGCTATTTCATAGGCTGAGGTACTTCCTTCCTAGTTCCAGCTCCAACATTGAACAATTATATATTCTAAGGGTCTTTTCAGCTCTAAGACCTTCTTCCAAGTATTTGTTCATTCATTCATTTGTTAATTTCTTCCTTTCCTTCCTTCCTTCTTTCCTTCCTTCCTTCCTTCCTTCCTTCCTTCCTTCCTTCCTTCCTTCCTTCCTTCCTTCCTTCCTTCCTTCCTTCCTTCCTTCCTTTCTTCCTTCCTTCCTTCCTTCCTTCCTTCCCTTTCTCTACCCTCTCTCTCTGTTTCTTCTTCTCTTCTCTCCTCCCTTTCCTTCCCTCTATCTCCTCCCCTCTTATCCTTTTTCTTCCCCTCCTCTTCCCTCCTCTTAATTCCTCTTCTAGACTAGTACTCTCAAAGGAGAATTCTCTTGCATCTGAAGTGCAGGGCTTTCAGCACTAATTTCCAAAATTTCATTAAGCCCAAATGATGACTCAGGGTGTATTGTGTGTTTCGCCTCTGGAGAGCCCTTCAATCTAATACTTAGTTGGTAGCAGCAAGTGGGTTATTAATTAATTTGCTTTACATATTGTCGATGTTTGTAGGGCCTTCAGAAGCAATAGTTCCTTTTTTTTTTTTTGAGACACCCACACACAGACCCAATGCCAAAGAGATTGACTTTACCTCATTTCACCATTCTTATTTCATTTTGCTATTTGACAACACAGACTTTCTTTTGCAGAAAGATTGTCTTATCTTTGTTTTTCCTTTCATATTAGAGCTCAAGAATCATGGGCTGTCAGAGCTGGAGGAGATCTAAGAACACAGAATTTTATAGCATATGACATTATACAAAATTACGTATTATTAGATCTGGAGGAGATGTTAAAATGTAGAATGTTAGAATATAGGATGTAAACATTTAGAACAAGAAGAGACCTTAGAAAGTACAACACCAGACTGTAAAATACAGAATACTGGAGTTGGGAGTATTTTGAGTCAAGTAGTTCACCTCTAAAGTTTCCTTATGATTCAGTGGCTTTTATTCCAACTCTTCAGTTTAATTCATTCAATGTTCATTCTTTTATACTCTTTTTAGAATTAAGAATTCAGCTTCTCCAGCTTGCCCCAAACTACAGAATATCAGAACTTGAAGCCTTCTACATGAAATTTTTAGTCCCTACTTTTTTTAAAGAGATTTATTAACTTGGGCCAAAAGGTGTAGTGACTTGCTCAAATCATACAGTTGTGGAATCTTAACAGTGAAGATTCTGAGTCTCCCAATGTCTGGTTGAGTTCCCTTCTAGTATGACTCATTCAAGTTTGCTTAAAAGCTCTGAATTATTAATCAGATGTTTCTTAACCTTGTGTTTTCTACATACCAATGAGAAGACACTATTAAAGCCCATCTTTACATCTTTGGCTATCTTTAGTTACTGGAAAGAGATTCCTAGAATTGGATGGAACTTCAGATGTAATGATCTATTGGGCAGAACATTTGACTTGGAGTCTAAATATCTGTGTAACTATGCCATTTACCATCTTTATCACCTTGGACAAGTCATTGGAATGTTCATAGCTGCTATTTCATTCTTTATAAAAAGAAGAGGATAGAATAAATGGTCTTTTTCCTCCAGATTTGGGACTGTAAAGTGTAAGATCATGGGACCTGAAGTCAAAGACCTGGATTAAAAATTTAAATGCTAACCATTTGTTAATTATGAGTAATCGGGTGAGTTACTTCACTGTTTGCTCATCTTTAAAATAGAAATAATAAATTATTAGCTATTTCCCAAAGTAACTGTGAAGAAAAAAAATTCTAAGCTAAAAACAGTGAAGGATTTACAATTTGAAGAGACCTTAAAGGTCATCTAGTTTTATTTTACAGAAAACTGAGTGAGATCAGCTATTTTCCTCTGATCAACAAAGGCAGTATATTACAGAATTTCAATTTATATCTGGCCTGATAGGGGAAGCAGTGGATAGGTGTCAGGCTTGGAGTCAGGAAAACATTTTCTTGAGTTCAAATCTGACCTGAGACACTCACTAGCTGTGTGACCTTGGAGAAGTCACTTACCCATATTTACCTCATTTTCATTACCTGTAAAAAGATTTGGAGCAGGAAATGACAAATCATGTCAGTATCTTGGCCAAGGAACATATTCCCCAAAAGGGTCCTAAATAATAAGTAGGACACCATAAAAAATAAATTAATGATGACAACAACCTCTTATTTCAGAGCCATTGTTCTTTCTAATACATCATAATACAAATGTGATCTGTTATCATTAGTGACAGGAAGACATGGTAGAAAGTGTAGGACACAAAGGCAGCAAAGAGTTGGTTTTGAATCTTACTTCTAAAACTTAGCTCCATAACTGAACAAGTTACTAAAACTTTCCTTACCTGTAAAATGGGAATAACAATAATTAAGAGTAGCTCCTTCACAGGGGATCCACTATTCTTGTGAAGATTCAAAGAGCCAAAAATAAGCATGTTGTAAAAAATAAAGTAAGATAAGGACATCAATAAAACTTTAAATAAAATGATTAAATGAGATAATGCAGGTAAAGTGCCTTTTAAACTCTATGGCATTATATAAATGTCAGCTATTATTATTCTGAATTGGTGACATTATCTATTCTAACCCCTACTTGAAGGAAGCATTATCCTTTACAACATTATTGATGGGTAGTCCTCCCCTGCAGTCTCCACTTGAACACTTCTTGGGACAGGCAGCCCATTACCTCCTGAAGCAGCCCAAGTGCCACATTCCAGGCAATGCATTTTATTGTCATTTCTGGACACAGGAGGTTCCTTTGGAGAATGAGCATCATTTTCAGCTGCCCCTGAGTCAACGCACAGCCTCTGTCCTATATCTTTTGCTGAGAAGCAAGTTTTAAGGAAACAAAAATCTTTTATTCAGGCTACTTTTCCCCATGGTGAAAGCTGGGAAGTAAGGGAGCTGGCTTAGTTATGAATGGGGACTGTCCCTAGGGAGTCCCAGTTCTGTCTGGCCAAAGACACTCCTTTAATGTGGTGGCCAATACTCTAATTGGACTCTTGGAGTTTTGGGTGTCCTGACAGTGCTGAATTTCAAAACTATTTTTTTAAGTGAGATCCAAAAAAATTCAGAGTTTCCATAACTCGTGATCAAGAACCACTCCTTGGACCACTTTCCAAGGACAAAGAGAGAATAACTACATTTATTAACAGTAGGTCAGCTTTGCTTGCTGGGATTCTAGAATTGGAAGTTACTACAGTCATTATCTAGCACAAACCTTGCCTCCTCATTGTACAGGGGTAGAAACTGAGGCTCAGAGAATATTAAGTTACTTAGTCAATAGAATAAAAAAGAGTAAGTGGCACAGTAGAGATAGTGCCAGGTCTGGAATCAGAAAAAAATCATAATCCTGGATTCAAATCTGGCCTCAGGCCACTTACTACCTACCTCTATGACCCTGGGCAAATCACCTAACTCAGCTGGCCTCAGTTTCCTCACCTATAGAATGAGAGGGAGAGGGAAATGACAAACCACTTCAGTATCCTTGTCAAGAAGACCCTCAATGAGGTCACAAAGAGTCAGACATGACTAAAACGACTGAATAACATCAAGTGACAAAGCAGTGAGATGATTCTGATGTCCCAAGCCTCCTGGCTCTGGAGCTTGGCACTCTAGCCTGGGATGCCTCTTATACCTTCTACTATTTAACAAAAGTGAAATCCTACTCTTTACAGAAAAGCTAATGGTTCTGAGAACAAAGGAATGTCCAGGAATAGCTGGGGACTCCTACTACGCCATTGTTGGTCCATAATCGAGTGTGTGACTATTCTTCTGTGCATGTCAATATACCTGCACTGTGAGGAGGTTTATATCTAGCTATGCATTTGCAGACCTACAATTGACAACTTGCGAGTAACTGTGACTGAGTCTGGATGAGAATTTGGGTCTAAATGTGCTAGACTGTTAATAATTGAACGTGTCTATGAAGGGACGTATGTGGATATGTTTGCATATGAATGAGATTTTACATAAGCCTTTGTGGTTGTGCATGTGTAAGAATATATATATATATATATATATATTGCATATGCTCATTTGAATAATGATTTTTCTTTTGTTTGAGTGTATTTCCCTGGAATATTTCTTTGGTGCTATGCCCGTGCATGAGAAGTTGCACGTGTGATTGTATATTTCTATGTCTTTGTATGTGACTGTGTGTTTGGATAGGCACAACTTTCAGACTATGGTCCTGGCCAGTTCAAGACGGGGGTGGAATGAATAAGCAAGGCTACACTCAAAGACAGAAGGGCAGGAAGTCTGTAGGAGAGTAGAACAAATAATCTTTTCCCTCCCCTGGTCAGTCTTTCATCTAATTTCCTGTTTTTATGCTTCTGAGACTTTCTGGTGGTTTCTTCAAGGGCAGGCAGCTCTGAATGCTGATTGGAGAAACCATGACAGTCTCTCCCAATGGAAGGCACCAATCATGTCCATGAGAAGCTGATCACCAATATGGATGGACTTTCTGCTTTGGGACTGAACAAGCTCTGGGTAGGGCATTTATGTACTCTAAGAAAACTATTTCCCATAGACCACCACTGGAAATTGTCCTCTTATCTTCAATGAGCCTGTATCCCTTGGAGTGTAACCCAGCATCCCTTTATTGTTGTTGCCATGAGGATAAAGTTGTGTCTTCACTACTCATCCTGAATAAGTTCATTTTTTACCCCAAGAGGTGACTAGCAGATCTGGATCCCAGCAGTAGCATATTCAGAAAACCAAACAAATGCATGAATAAATAAACGAATCGGACTTGGAATTAGAAGGCCTGGGTTCAAATCCCAGTACTGATTGTATTTCTTTGATTCCAAAGCCTGAGAAAAAGTCAGTTATGCATGTAGAGGGGGTTGTGAATCCTAAAGCTGAGAACATAAATGTCTTGCTCTTAGTCATATGGTTAGAAGACAGAACTCAAACGTAAGTCTTAATTCTAAGACTGGCTGGTACTTTACTCACTAGACTACAATGTCTCTTTCTCACCATAACTTTCTGAGCAAATAAAAACTTTATGCTATCTATACCTTTACATAGATCACAAGAGTGAGAGAAAGTGAGTATTGCTCCCTTGGGAGATGTCCAATGACACCAATGTCCTAGTCCAGGCCAAAGCCCTGGAAAGACAGTGGAGAAGCAATGAGTTCAAATCCACAATCTGCTGTAAGATCTTGGATAAGTCATTTAAGTAATTTAATATACCTGGACCTCTATTTTTTTCTCTGTAAAATGAGGTAGATCAAATGAACCCTTAGGTTCTTTCCAATTTGATATCTATGATCCTCTGGTCTTATGGGTAATGGACAGAATTTGAGATTTTGAAATCCTATCCCTGACATACTAACTCTCTGTAGGACCTGGGAAAATTATTTAGCCTTTCTCTACCTCAGTTTACTCATCTTTAAAATGAGGACAATAAGAGTGAATCCCATACTTTTGCTTTGAGGATCAAATAAAATGATAAATTAAAATCACTGGACAAATCTTAAAGTTCTAGATGAATTAATGTTAATGATGAAGAAGAAAATTATGATCTCTAAGGTTCTTTCAAGCTCTATTATTATGGCATTTATGAAGCATTTACTACATATGAAGCACTGAGATGAAAATATAAAATCAAGATAATGTCTGTTTTAAGGAGCCCCACTTTAATCAGGAAAGAAACATATGTAAGAAGACTAAGCTGCAGGGCAGATGGCAAGGTCCCAAGGTTCTAAGGTTACATCATCAGGTCATATGACAGTATCAGATGTCTGGAGAGCAGGGCAGGGCAGATGATAAGACCTGGAGGAACTTGGTAAAGTATGGACGCCTTCCATCTCAATAGAATGATTGTACAAATTGATTGCCTTATTATACAAGAAGTCTGAGCATTAATGTCTACCTACAGGGCAGGGAATCTAGAAGGGCTTTACTTTTCTATATTAGGAAGGAGGAGGTAGTCCAGAAATCCAGAATACAATTGGCATTCTGGTTACCCTTCCATAGGAGTGGGTACAGGGCTGGTTAATGCCCAATCAGGTAGAGAAAAAAATAAAGGAGTCATTAGTAGGAAGGTTGGCAGAGAAGGGCTTAAAACTCACACTTGTTCTACTAGGTAAATTAGCACTTGAATGAACTGTTGGCAGCCTGAGATGAGAAAATGGGAAGATGTTACACCTACATATTCCATTGGGATATTAACCAATGACCAAGGAAAGAAATCTACTGCAGTGAAGAATATGCTGCTTGAAATATCAGAGCATCATCCTTCTTGACTGGCAAAGTCATGATCTGGCACAAGCTTCTCTTTAATGATCATGATGGAGAAAAATAGTCTTCCCCTATCATATGCTATAGGATTGAGATCTACTTTACCATACTATCTCCCTAATTGTGACTACCACTGACCCATTAGTCCGTTGCCTCAATCAATTAAATATTTGTTCCATAGCTATTGCTCATTCCCAATGGTTAGAAAACTCCATCTCCTATTCACCTTTATTTTATTTTTTAAATTCAGAACTGATATCTCTTGATTCAAATGCTTTTTTACCCTATAATTTTTCTCTCTTATTTCTTAGGCAGCTAGGTGGCACAGTGGATCAAGAAGTCTGTTGTTTTCAATTGTTAAGTGGTATCTGACTCTTATGTGACCCAAATGGCATTGGTCATGAGGTTTCCTTAGTAAGAATAGTAGAGAGGTTTGTCATTTCCTTCTCCAATGTGTATTCATTTTCCAGAAGAAGAACTAAGACAAACAAGGGTTAAGTGACTTCTCCAGGGTCACATGGCTAGGGAATGTCTGAGACTGGATTTGAACTGATATTTTTCTGACTTCAGATTCAACACTCTATCCATTTATTACCTGTTCCTAGATAAAGAAAACCTGAATTCAAATATGACTTTTAGTGATACTTACTAAGTATATGTGACCCTGAAAGTCATTTTATTTCTATATAGCTTATTTTCCTCAACTATAAGGAGTCTTTCCCAATGGAATCTCATACCCTGATGTATATGCTACAAAAATTTCTTTCTCCTATAACTTCCCAAGTCACCCCTACTACTGTCTCCTCTTAAGAAAATGATCTCATCTACTACTTAACTGAAAAAAGAAGATATTTATTATGATCTTTAATCCATGACTCTGAAAACCTTCTATCTTTACTTTTATGCTCTTATCTTTCTCTTGTTCCTGTGGAAAAAGAGGATATTCTGTTTGTCAAGGTTAATCTATCATCCTGGAACTTTAATTCCATTTCCTCCCATTTTCTCTAGGGCTCGACCCCTTAATTCTTCCTTTTCTTTCTTGCCCATTTTTTTATGTACATGACAACCAAGCCTGGGAAGCATTCTGTCCTCATCTCCACATTTTTTGCATGTGTAGCTTCCTTTAAAGCTCACCTTAATAGTCATAACTTACTTGAGACCTTTCCTTCTATCATTCAAGCTTATAGTACCACCCACCTTTTGAACTCAACTTTATATGTATTTTGTATATACTTATATGTGTATTTTTTTGCTTTGAAAAGAATAAAATTAGCTAATTGTGGGCAAGATAGATCTTATTTTTGTCTTTTTATGCACAGTGCCTTAAATAATTCTTGTCTCATTGCCAGTGCTTAACAAATACTCATCAATTAAGTGATCTTCCATAAGTCTATCTTGCTGCCTACAAACACACACACTTTTTTCAAATCCTTAAAAAAAAGCAAAATGACCTTTACTTGATCCTACTATCAACACAAATTATTACCCTATCTCTCTCTTCCATTTAACTGCCAAACTTTTATAAGGAACTTTCTATTATCACTGACTTTGCTTCCTTACAACCCAATGTCTTCTATACTTCTGGTTTATGATACTCTGGTTTATGCCAAGGATTTGCTGGTTGATACTGGCTATCTGAAAAATAAACAGATGGCAGACTTTTAAAGTTAATCTTCATTGTTACTATCCCTACTTTCTTAATTAAAAAAATAAGTTAAGCATTGATTTGTAATATTTGTCAATTTTTAAAGTGTAAAATAACTCAAATTGAAAATTTGGCATCATCTTTAATGAGCTATACAAGCTTGTTCCAGTACCCCCTGCTGGCAACACCTAAATTTGACTGACTCCCACTACCTAGTTATCAATTGCCATGTCATCGTGAAATCTAGTGGCTTTTTTTAATTGGATCTAATTCCCCTTATATGTATCTTTCAACAACATTGACCACTCCCACCTACTGAATACATTATCTTATATTTGTTTCTTTGACACCATTTTGGGGGGTTTTCCTCCTACATCTCTGATCATGCTACAGTCACTTTTGCTATATAATCACCCATTTCCTAATGTCAAATAATAGCTGGAACTCAAGTATATGTCCCTGACCTTCTTCCTTCTGAGTCAATGCTGCCTGTTCCCTCTGTTACCAAAGATTCAAGTATAATTTTTATGCAAAAGAATCTCAGATTTATTCATCTAGGCATATTCTCTCTTTGGAACTCTGATCCTGAATTTTCAGTTGTCTGAGGAACATCTCCACCTGCATGTTACAATCATACCATGAATTCAACTCATCTAATATGGATAAAATTATCACCTTAGGTGCTAAGTTTGCGATATTTGGCAAAGTTGGATTAGAATTCCTTCTGTGGTACTTAATATTTCTATGGTCATGGGAAAGTTCATTATCGTATTCTCTCTGACCCTCAGTTTCCTTATAAATATAACAAGGAAAAAATGAAATAGTATATTTGATTCTCAACATTTCATATATTTATTAACTTTTATGACTTCACACAATCATGTAATTTTATTGGTAACATTATTTTTACTTTTGTGTTGGCAACCATACGCATTTACTGCTGTGTGAAAAAGAAAATTCAAAGGTTTGTGGAGTGGCTGGTATCCCACTTGGCACTTTGCTAATCTTGTTCACCCTACCAATGTAAAGAGTGCCTTGTACATTTGTTGCATGCTTTCTGTAGCAATCATGCCACTAAAGTGTAGCGCAAATTCTAGGGGCTCTAAGATGATATCAAGATCTCATCAACGATAGTAGTGACTAAAGTACCATCAGCTTCTCCTTTGGTTTTCAGAGAGCAGCCAAGGTAGAGAGGTTTAAAGCAGTATCCTACATAGTACAATGCCCTCACATTGCCAAGATCCAAGTTTAAAATGTTTTAGTGCTAACAATTGTATTTGCTAAACAGTAATTATGTTATTGTCGATTACGTGTATTATGAAAGGTGAATATTGTCCCAAATCAATCTTTTTGTAAATTAAATTAATTTTTTTTCATTGAGAAGCCATGAACAAAAGGTCACATAATTCTAGAGAATTACTAGTGACAAAAATGTTTTACATGTAACCAATTTAATTTTGTGTACTACATTTCATGGGTTATTTCATGGTTACTATGTTAGGGAAAGCACATATCAGAATTAATATTGTGTCATAAAGAATTATATACAGAAAAGAGCATTTTCAGTAATCTCTTGTGAAAGATTAAAGTATGGGTTAATTATGGGAATCTGACCATGAATTTCCCAAAGATTCGGTGTATAAATAAATACATTTTATGATCATTGCACCACTTTCAAAGAACTTTGACCCCCTCAAAGTTGATTAAGTATGTATTCAAAATGTTACATAATTTCAATAGACTTTCTAAATGTCAATATTGATTGTTATTCCATAATGCCTCCTTTTCTCTAAAATATCTTAATTCTTTTGAGTACACCACCAGCCTGCAAGTCACCCAGAAAAGTAGTATCTTTGATTCTTCCCTTTCCCAACACCCCTTGTATTCAATCATTTTATAAAGTGCCTTAAATTTTACTTCTACCATATGTCTTGTGCCCATTTTCCCCTCTCCATTCATAGTAGTTACATCATAGTTTAGCGCCTTCATAATTCTTGGTTTAAAAAGAGGCTGGTTAGCCTTTGCTAAAGTTATTGTCTGTTTCTGCCATATTCCTGATTCCATTGCCTATCTATTTATCCTGCCTCCCTGAAGAAGAAAATATAAGATCAAGTCATTTGTGGTATTGATGTCTTTCACTCTGAGGTTTCTAATAGATATGAAAAATCCAGGTCTCAAAGATGGTTTTTAGACTGGCCCAATATATTATTGTGATAGAGTTGTATATCTCAAAAGGATGGAGATAAAAAGGAAGATAAGACCTAATTATGGTAGAAAAGCTTATTGACTGATTAACCAACAGAGAGTCTTGTTACCTGGATAATTTTCCTCATCTGCCCTCCACTATTGTTTGTTTCTCTAGAAAAGACGTAGTTATTGGTCTGTGCTTTAATTAAGTTGACTGAAATCTTGGGCACAGAGGATATCAAACAGCTGACCAGTGAAAACTTTTTGTCATGTGTTCTATGATAGCCATATCCTTGAAATATCCTTTTAGATCCTTCTTTACTTCCTGCATCCTACTCTTATCAGAAATGATGGGATACTATCATTCAATGATCGTGTGATCATATCAAAGCAATACTATCCATTTGCAGAACTCCTACAACATATGTTAAGTGTTTTTTGTTTTTGTTTTGCTTTGCTTTTTTTAAATGAATACCAGGAGATAATTTACAACTGGAAATGCTAATTCTATAGCAAAATTTTTTTTAAATCAATTTTAACTAATGATGCCCTGTGAAGTAATTTATTCCTGAGTCATCAAGGCTTGGAATAATATTTGTTCCCATGGGAAGTGATGACATGGCTCTAGGACATATGCTGGAAACCTAGTTATAGTTTACAACTCTGTCCTGACTCAAAATCAAGATGAGACTTTGGGGAATTTCATATCCTGAACATTTTTGAACAGACTTATCTTTACTCTTCTCACCTACTCAACTTCTTTTATTCAATTTTAAAAGATGAAGAGATGGAATGCAATATAGAGGGGAAAACAGAGACCATAGAACAAGGACCAACAAATAGAAGATATAAAGAGATAAAATTCAGATTAATATAAAGAATAATATCTGACCATTTAGAGTGATTCTGAACTGGATTTAGGTGTTTCGTGGAGTAGTAAATTCTTCATCACTGGAGAACTTCCAGGAGAAGCTGAATGACTTCTTTACAGGGATCTTGTAGAAAAAGATTGATGTTCAGACACAGGCAAGTAGACTCAGCTTCCTTGCTTCCTTTCTACCTCTCAAATTCTACAGTTCTATAAAGCACTGGCCTGAAAACTTAGAGACCTAAATTCTAGAGTTATCTATGTTACTAACTTACTCTGTGACACTGAACAGGGTTACTTTCCTGCTCTTGGTCTCAGTAAATGAAAGAAATTGGATTAGGATACCTTTAAGTCTCTACTCATAGAATATCAGACCTGAAAATCACCTGAAAATGCATCCAGTCTAACCATAGTTACTTATGCTTAAGAACTGTAGTCAGATGGTGAGTCCATCAGAGCAGGATCTCTGTGATGTGAAAACTCCTTCCCCTTATGGAAACCAACAACTGATGTAGGTCTCACTGTATTATGTATCTGCCTGAGGCACTAAGAGGTTGTCACAAGGCTATTATGTGTCAGAGAAATGACTTGAACTTTAGTTTTCTTGAATCCAAAGGCCATTTTCTACTCAATATGACAAAATGCCTCTTTTTATACAGTACATTCAACATACATATACTGACTTAATTTAAACCTTCTGCAATGATTCAGAATTGGATTTTTACAGGACTTTAGGGTCATCACTCTGAACAGCTATTATCTTTATTCAATAGATCTGTAGAAATGTCACCTAATAGACACATATAGTTCAGAGAATATATAAGAATTTGCTGAAAAGATGAATGCAATATATTATTTTAAATTTTATTTTTCTATTATTTTTTATTTTTTCCATGATTCTGTGATTCATGTGTTCTCTCTCTCCTTCTCTCTCCCCACTCCCAGAGTTGGAAAGCAATTCCACATAGAAAAAGAATCACTCAAACACGTTTCCATATTATTCATTTTTGTAAAATAATAATCCTTTAAAACCTAAACCCCAAATCACATACCCATATAAACAAGTAATAAATCATGTTGTCTTCTGGATTTCTACTCCCACAGTTCTTTCTTATAAATCCCACAGAATTGTCTTGGATCATTGCATTACTATTAGAGTTTCTGGGTACATAGATCTCCTGGTTCAAATGCAATATTTGAATTAATAAAAGCAGTTTCAGCAAGAAAGAATTAAGTTAGATAAGAGACGAAATTAGCTAGAGGACATCAGTTTACCAAAGAGATCTTAGAAATTTTGACAACAGTAATAACAAAATGGCATTTACATATTGCTTTAGGATTTGTAAAATACTTTTAAAACATCTTAATTTTCAATTTTCATAGTAACTCTGAGGTAAGTGCTACCTGAAGCTATTTTACAAGTGATGAAATGAAGACTGCGATACATTGAGTAATTTGACAAATTTAGAGAGGGAAAAAAGCATGAATTGAGTGGTAGATAATATGAACCAAAAATATCGTGAAGTGCATATATGATTTTATTTGGCAAGCAGATAGATAATTCAGATGTATAAACATGAATCAGAGGTATTCTGGGGAACAGGAAGCACTGAGCATAGAGCTGGAAGACCAGGAATTGAATCCTTGCTTTACCACTTACTAGCTATGTGACTTTGGGAAGACTACCTCACCTCTTACGTCTCGATTCTCTCTTTTTCATTTTCCTGCTCCAATGGATTCATGAAGAAAAGGCTTTGTAAACACTAAAAAAATATGAAATAGCTAGGTGGTACAGTAAAAAGTAGATCTCAGACTGGAAGACCTGAATTCAAAGTTGGCTTCATGTATTTCTTATCTGCCTGAACCTAGAAAGTCAATTAATTTCTTATACATCAGTCTCCTTACCTGTAAAATGGGATAATAATACCCCATTGGGTTGTTGAGAAGATCGATTGAATTAACATAACATAAAGCAATTAGCAAACCTTAAAGGTACCATTTATTATTGTTATTATTACCAATATTATTGTACTGTCCATATAAACAAACCAGATAGGAAAATTAATAAAGAAATAGTTAATTTTTCACACATGGACTTGGGAGCCTATATTATTAAATGGTTACTTTCTTCTCTTCGTTTCTTTCTGGGACTTTTTTTTTTGCAGGGAGGGATGAGAAGCAACTATATATATATTAATCTCATGTTTTCTCTTACAGGTCTTTCCTAGCATTATAGAAAATGACTTTTTTCCTAGGGCACCACCATCCTTTGGAAAATAGTTTGTTGTTTTCATGCCTTTCCTCTGGTATTGCAATTATCTACTATTTGTGATAAAACCACCACAGCATTCCACAATGTTATTTTTCTTCTCTTCCCCCTTTCTTACTAATTACTATTGTGAATGGCAGCTAGCTCCTTGGAGGATGGGTTGTGCTCTGTCTTGGAGTAGCTTCCTTGGTCCCCCACCATCTTTTCTGCTCCAGATGAGACATTCATCTTAAGCTTAAGAGATGATAGGCAGATGCCCCCAAGACTCCTTTGCTCTCTTCTCCCTTTGTGGATCCTCTTCCTCTCTCCTAGTCTTCTGATCATCTTATCCCCCAGTTTGACTTGTATCCTTATCCCAGACAGAGCCTGGCTGGTTTTTGTTTGGTTTCAAACTTCTGATTGTCTTGTGATTAAGGAGGTATGTTGGGCCATAACTTATTTAGGATAGTGGGGGGAGTAGTGGTTGGTGGGAAGTAATAAAGATTTAATGAGAATGTTGCTTGGGGGGCTTCCTTTTAGAGGAAAAAATAACCAGAATGTCTACATTTAGAACTACCATTGGAGGACAAGAAATGTTCTCAGACTGCTGTGAAAATAAACTGTTGGCACCTCACAGAGAGGCAGTTCCAAGTGGAGTGGGGGGTGGGGAGTGGGAGGGAAAGGATTTAATGAATCTCAGAGCAGAGTGCACTTTACTGGAAGGAATTATCCCCTGTGATTTCCCTAATAAAGAACGGGAGAGTCACTCAGATAGATGTGGAGTTGTGGCTTTAAGTGCACAGCCTCCCTGGTTACAATGCTGAGATTTATACATCCTTCTGGTGGCAAGACCATCCACATGAAGCCTTTTGCCTGCTGGCTTCTGTGGGTACAGACAAGAATTTAGTTCAGCAAAACTCCAGGGGCTTTGGAGGTGACGTTGGCTGACATTTTGAGGAGCAGGCAGCTTCCTCAGAAAAGGCCTGGCTGTCAGAATTTCATGGCAGCTGACTGCAGGGTCCTGAGAAAAGGAAGGGTACAAAAAAGGTACTGTGAAGAAATACAGCTAGTTCTGTGACAGGGCTGTCAAAGAGCACGACTCCTACTGACCCCGAGACACAGGGTCATCCTTACCCAGGGTGGGGTGTTCCCTTTGCCAAAGGGCTCAGGTAGCCCACATTATGGCCCAGCGCCCAACATTTCCCAGAGAAACACACAATTCAAGGAGCATAAGACAAAGAGATGCCCAGAAAAATATATTCTGCAACAAGGTTTCATCTGTTATTTTTACTCTTCATATATCTATTTCAATCAGTTTTATAGCCACAATTTAAAAGCCAGTTTAAGGAACACCAGCCCAAAGGCCTGGGTTCTCCTTGACTTGAGCTGCTTGCTCTGTACAGTATCAGAGTAGGGGAAAAGGCTGATGTTGTCCTAAGGACAATTCTCCATGGCATTTTCTTTTCTATTCTTAATAGTTGGACTTCTCTGCCTCAGTGATTGTGATAAATGTGAATAGCTGTGTAGTCAGACCTGTTGTAAAGAAAGGTCTGGCTAAAATGGTCCCCAAAGAAAGGAAAAGTGGCTGTCAGAGCCAGACCATGTTTTTATTTGTGTTTGTTTATTTTTTCTTTTTTTTGGGGGGGGATTACTTTCTACCATCTTGGATGGCTAGCAAATAGAGGCTATTTTAATGGTTGTGATGGTCTATTTCCTCTCTACCCACCATGGCAGATTGTCATAACCTTCCTGCAGTATTTGTGTTTGTGTCATATTTCTATACCAAGACCACAAACTCTATGACAATGAGAACTTTGTCATATGTTAACATTTCTTTCCCTCTTCTATTCATCACAGTGATAATCACATCAATGGAAGTTCATAAATGTCTGTTGAACTTAAAAAAATTATTTATTATTTCTGAATCTATTTCTAACACTTGGATCCTGTAGCACCATTGCTGTTTTGCCCTATCAGTACTTTCCCTGGGTATTCTCTTAACTAATGGCCCTTTATGAACTGTTTTTTGTTGTTCTGTTATTGAACTCTGTATTAGACCAGAAATGTCCATCTACCTACCCCACCTCATTAATTTCTGTTGTGAAATACCTATTCAAAGCTGGCTGCCATTCTACATCTTGTATCCCAACCATGGACCAGGATGGATGGGGAAAACTTGCAGTTGTTCTCTATGCTTTCTTCTCTCCTATCCCCACATCTGATCTAATCTTGCTGATTTTACCTTCAGAATAGATCTTGCATTTGTCTTCTTCCCCTCTATTTTCCCATCTTATTTTGTCTTCATTTTCTTTTGTCTAGATGGTTGCAATAACTTCCTATTCTTTTGGCAATTGCTTTCTTCCCCTCCTTTCTCCTATCTACCTTCTCCATAACTGCCAATTCAACATTCTCAAATAGAGAAATATCTGTATCAGTTCATTACTCAAAACTCTTCAATAACTCCCTACTACTTCAAAAATTAAATATAAATTTCTTTCCATGGCATTTAAAGCCTCTCATAATCTGATTCTAAGCTGCTTTTCAAGTTATATTTCATTTTTTCCCCATTTACAAACTTTTCATGACAGTCCATCTGTCTTCTTATCTGTTCCCTATACATGACTTTCCATTTTCCTCCTTTATATCTTTATATAGTTGACCTCCATATATGGAGTATACTTCTTTTTTAAATTTTATTTTTTTAAATACTTACTTTCTTTTAATCATATCAGCAATAATGTATATTGGTTCCGAAGCAGAAAAGTGGTAAGAGTTAGGCAATGGGTGTTAAGTGGCTTGTCCAGGGTCACACATCCAAGAAGTGTCTGAGGCCAGATTTGAAATCAGGACCTACCATTTCTGGGTCTATCTCCCAATCCACTGAGAGTCACCCAGGTGCTCCCTGGAGTACACTACATTTCTTGTTCCTCTCCATACTCTCATGTAGGTAAAATTTTTAGCATTTCTAATTTCCTCCAAAGTAAAAATTTTCCTCTTCCTCCTCCTGTTCATCCATCCTTCCTTCCATTTTTCTTTCCATTCTTCTTTCTTTCTCTCCTTCCCTTCCTCCCTTCTTTCCTCCCTTTCTTCCTCCATTCCTTTCTGTCTTTTCTTTTTTCTTCCTTCCTTCCTTCCTTCTTTCCTTCCTTCTTTCTGCCTCTCCTCCTCTTGCTGCTCTTCCTCCTTCTTTATTTTAAGGCTATAAAGGTTTTTATAATTATGATTACAATCTCATTTTATCCTCACAGTAACCAGATGAGGGTGATACTATTGTTGTCTTCATTTTATAGATGATAAAAAATGAGGCACATGAAGGTAAAATGATTCATTCTGACTGCACAACTAGTAAAATTTTTAGGTAGAATTTGAATTTGAGTCTTTCTAAAACTCCAGTATTCTATATACTATGACCTATAGAATTGATTCTATGAGAGAATATTCTTGGTCCTCCCATTTAATGTTCAATCCATTTTAACATTATACTTTGTATTTATGTATGTACAACTTTTATTCTGTTCTCTATAGCTTTACGTGCAGTTAATAGTACGTGAACTTCTTGACAGTAGGATTATTTATTTTGTTTTTGCCTTTGTAGCCACCATATCTAGGCCAGAGTTTGTCACATGCTAGGTGCTAAATTAATGCTTATTGTGTTGTTGAATGATGTGTATAGAAAAGAACTCACAGGATGACTTAATACAAATGTATTAAGATTTGTCCTTGTAGAGTAGTAACACTGACGAGATCAAAGTGCTGTCACAGAATATATAGTATTAATAAGCCTAAAAGAATTATAAAAATGGAAACTATTATCATTATTTTATAAAAAGCTCTGGGCCTGAGGAGGGTCTTAGTGTGATGGCCTTGTCTATTGGGGTTATTCTTAGTTCATTTCCCTGGTTTCATCTGCTGGTTTTCCTGATACTTGCTGCCAGGCTTTCTCTGGCATTTTGTCCAATTATCTTTTTTCCATTCAATGGTGTAAGGGAAAGATCACTAGATTTAAATTAGAAAATGTGGTCCAGAATATTAATTATTACATTGGGCAAGTTATTTTCCACCTCTGGGCCTTAGAAAACTTTTTTTTTGTAAAATTAGAGGCTTGTGCTTGACCACTTCTATGTGCCTTTTTAATTCTAACTCCTGAAAATCTGTGAGTCATATAGAAGTGCTCAGGTACACAAATTCATATCAAAACAAAATTGGTATGCCCATAGTGCATATGAAAAACTCTATATTCCTTGAAAGCAAAAAAGTCAATATAATAATATGGAATGTTAGATATTGAAGCCATGGAACACGGAAGGTCAGAGCTACAGGAAAAATGAAAACATGGAATGTTGAGGCTGGAACTTATCTTAGAACATTGTATTTCTGGGCAGCTATGTACCACAGTGGATGAAGTGCTAAGCTTGGAGTCAGGAGGACCTGGCCTCAAATCTGACCTCAGATCCCTTCTAGCTATGTATCCCTGGGGGCAAGGCATTAACCCCAATTGCCTAGCCTTTCCTGATCTTTTCTCCTGGAATTGATACTTCTTATTGATTCTAAGACAGAAGGTAAGGGCAAAGAAAAAAGAATCTAGTTCATCAAATCTGAAAGGAACATTAAAATATAGAAAGCTAAGCCAGAAAATATGTTAAAATAGGAAGAGACTTCAGAGATTGTCTAATATAATTCTCTTATTTGAATGTTAATAATTATAATATAATGTTTTATACTTTTATAATATAGTTATTATATTAGAAATACATTAATATAAAAGAATAACAATATATAAAAGAATAACTCACATTTCCTGGGTATGTATATTATTGGTATCCTCCTTCTGTCTAGAAAAAGAAAGAAGGGCTGCAGATTATTGGGTGGGCTTCCTGGAACAAACATATGAGAGGTCAAAGATAAGAATTGCCCAGAATGGGCAGGTGCTCATGGGTAATAATGTGCTTTGTTGGAGGAAATTGATGTACACATTCATTAGACTTCAGAACCATTGGAGTATCTATCTGAATTTTTTAACTCAGACATTTCTATAGGACTTTGAAATTTTCAAGGGACTTTCCTCCAAATAATCCTGAGAGGCAATAGTGAAAGTACTGGCATCTTTATATTACAGATGGAGAAACTGAACATCAGAGTGTAAATGACTTGCTCTGAACCATACAACTCATACTTATCAGAGAGAGGATTTGAATGTAGTCTATTCAAATTCTAAGACAATTGCCTCTTCCATCATATTCCCCAAATATGTGTAAACCAAAGCCCAGAATCAATGGATGACTTACTGAAGGTCACAAAGCCAACCAGTGGCACCACCAGAACTAGAAGCTGGGTTTTAGGATTCACAGTACAATTCTTTTTTCCCTGGTCCTGCCTTTTCCACAAGAGACATTTGTTCTTATTTTTCCGTTGTAATTTGTCTTCTTAACAAAATTGCACATGCTAAAGACTCCGTTCTGGGTTTATCCCTAAGAATAAAAACAATCAATCCTCTTGCATTTTAAGCAAAGGGTGATTTGCACAAAGCAATAGAGTGAATACTTATGAATCTCAGCACTACTTAGATTTAATGTGAGGGCTACAGTCCAGCTCCATTCAAAGCATTCTCTACCAGCAGACCTGACAAGAACCATAAATCAAATAATCAATCTAAAAGCATTTACTAAATGCCTGTTATGTGCTATGCATTATTCTAGGTCCTGGGGTAGGGAAAAATAATACTCCCTACCATCTAGAAGTTTACATTCTATCAAGGGAGGCATGATCTGCTATGAAATGCTAGGAATTTATATAATATGATAGTACCTACTTTGATATAATATAATGTATTACTATCATATAATATAACATGACAAAATATATCACAATAAAAATAACATCATAACAGTATAATATAATACAACATAATATAACATGATAATACTACCTTCTATCAAGGAACTTACATTCTATCAAGGGAGACATGATACGGTATGATATAATATAAAATATGAATTTATATAATATGATGGTACCCACTATGATAATATATAATATATTATTATGGTATGACATGACAAAATATATCACAATAAAAATAACATTATAATATAACAGTATAATATAATACAACAATATAATATAACAATATAACATGATAATACTACCTACTATCAAGGAATTTTCATTCTATCAAGGGAGATATGATATGGTATGATATAAGATATGAATTTATATAATATGATGGTACCTACTATGATATGGTATAATATATTATTATGGTATAACATGACAAAATATTTCAAAAAATAAAATCACATGATATAGCATTATATAAGATAATATAAAGTAATTCAGAGGATATCATCTGATGACATGTACTATTATGTCATATGCTACATCATATAAAACAATATCATCATTTAATATAACTTATTGACATGGCATGATATGAGATGATTTATGTGTATATGTCTATGTATATCCATGTGCATATTTATATGCATGTATGCACATATCTAGATAGATATAAAATTCTCACATTTTCAAAACATAAGTAAAATCAGTACAAAGTATTCTGTGGGAGAAGGGTAGGAATAGTGAGGAGGATTAGGAAAGCTGCATTAAAAATATGGCTTTTGATCTGAGCTCTAAAGGAAGCAGAGGTGGTTGTGAGGGACAAAGGATTTCCAGTTATAAAGGATGGCCAGAACAAAGGCACAAAGGCAAGTGCCTTGAATGAGGAAAAACAACAACAACAACAACAACAACAAAAACAAAAACAAATGTGGCTGATCCACAGAGTGTGGGCGGGAATAATGTTTGATCCTAAAGACAATAGAGAGACATTGGGGTACATGATCAGACATGTATGTGGTTTAGGAAATTTTCTCCAACTGGTAAGGGGAGGAGGCTGACTTAAAGCAGAGATCACAGAGCATCTAATTAGGACATGGTATTAAAATGAATATCTAAGAAAACTAAGCGGTATAATTATTATTAACAAATATCATGATCCCCATAGATGATTAAATACAACTTCCCAGCATTTCTTCCCCTTCAAGAATTCCCAGAAAACTTACATTCCAAAGTGGGAAGTGCTGTTTTGGCCTGAGTTCCAGGTCTCAGAAAACGAAGACTGTCTCTTTACTGTTGTCTTCTGCCTCCAAAGCTATGATCTACTGCTATGATTGCTTGTTTTTCCTAAGGGTTAATGCTGAGCAGCTTATTCTTTCTGTTCAAAAGTGACCCTAGCCAACATGCCCTTGGGCTAATCAGTACATTTTTTCTATTCACTGGTCATTAGGGCTACAACACCTGACTGACATGGGCTCACTCCTTCCCCAAAAAAAGATTCTGGTAGCTTTAGAATTGATTCCTTCTCCTTATTCAATGTCCAGGTCACTCCATCAGTCAGTCAGTCAGTCAATGGGTTTCAATCACCTACTATGTGCCAGGAATATACTGGGTATACAAAGAAAGGCAAAAGAAAGTCTCTACTCTGAAAGAACTCATCTAATGGGAGAGACAACATGTAAATGACTACATATATATATATATATATATATATATTCAGGACAGTAGAAAATAATCAATGGAATTAGGTTTGGGGAATAGCTTCCCATAGAAAGTGAGATTTTAGATGGGACTTGAAGGAAGCTAAGAAAGCTAAATGATGGAAATAAAGAGAGATAACTCCAGTAGTGGAGAATAGACAGTAAGAATGTCCTGATCTGAGAAAGAGAGGATTGTATCTTGTTTGAGAAATAGCCAAGAGAACAATGGCAGTGGGTTGGAGTGTACTTAGAGTGGGGAGGGCAAAGAATATAAGTTGTAAGGAGACAGGAATGGTAAGGGTCAGAGAGGAAGAAAGGTTATGAAGGATGATTTAGGCCAAACAGAAGATTTTATATTTAATCCTAGAGATGATAAGGAATCACTGAAGTTATGTGATATGGTCATCCCTGTTCTTTGGGAGAATCCCTTTGGCGATTGAATGGAGAATGGGCTGCACTTGGGAGATCCTTGTGACAGTAAAAGCAGCCTGCAGGACTACTGAAATAGTTCAGCTGTGAGAATGAGTCTAAATCAAGCTGGTTGCAGCATTAGAGGAGAGGATGGGATTTAACCTAGAGATGGTGCCAAGGTGAAATCAGCTGACCTCGACAACAGAATAGATATTGAATGAGAGACAGTGAGGAATAGAGGGTAACACCCAGGATACTGACCTGGGGAACTGTGAGGATGCTGATACCTTTGAAAATAACAGAGAAGTTTGAAAGGAAGGGGGAAGATGTGAGAGGAAGGTAATGAGTTTAGTTTTTGACATGTTGAATTGAAGATTTCTACAGAAAATACTATTTGAGATGCCAGATAAGGTGGTTGATGATGAAACCCTGGAAATCAGCAGAGAAGTTCTGGAAATAAGGAGAGAAGTTAGGTTACATAAATATGAGACCCTGCACCTTGGCTATGTGCCTTATATGCAGTAATCTCCTCTTCAATTGTTTTGCTGAAGTTACATATAAATTAAAACAGGGGCCTTTTAGATCTTCCACTTTGACTGGTATCATGCTTCTTAAAATTAGCAATCAGTCCAAAGAAAATGGCCTCAAATATTCAATAATCCCCAAGGAGGCCTGAAGACATTTAAAATGCTGAGCACTGAGATTGGAGATCTGTTCTTTTTAATTTTTTAAACCCTTACTTTCTGTCTTAGAATTTATACTAAGTTATCCATTCCAAGAGAGAAAAGCAGCAAGGGCTAGATAATTGGAGTTAAATGACTTGCCCAGGGTTACCCAGCTAGGAAGTGTCTGAGTCCAGATTTGAATAGAAACCTGATTTTAGCATTAATGCAAAGTTTCCTGACATATTTCTCCTTTGGAACTTCAATTTAAATCTGTTTGTGACATTGACTTATGCTTCTTCCTCTTATCTTTCTGAATGATTATTGCCCATCTGGACATTGGGTGGTGATGACTGATTGAGAAAAAGAGAAAGAGACAGACAGACAGATTCATTTCTGACATCCCTAGACTACCAGAAACACTGATTGCCTTTTTCTCCAACATGACTGAAAGTCTTAGGGAATGAATGATTGTGGCAGTCAGTATACCATGCAATGGGACAGAGGGACTCACAATCTATATTCTAGCATATAAGACTGATTATTTTTCTTCCTTCCTCTGTCCTCTGGATTTAGACTTCCTGAATGCCATGGTGGCTTCTATTGGGAAGCAGTAGGGACCACTAAATTAGTGCTCTATGATTTCTACAAGGTAGACCTGAGTGGTTAGGATTGTGACTATGGTAACCTTGGTTGCCACTATTGCTATGGTCTAAGACTATTAGTGAATGATGAGGAGATCCTTATTTTGGATCAGGGGAGGAGATGAGACTAGAGAAAGAATATCTAATGCAGAGATGGACAGCTTTAGAAAATATAATTGGGCTATTGAATTGACAAAGTGAGAATAATTTTCAATATACTTCCTCCCACTCACTCTTTGCTTGACTGTCTGGTTAACATTCCAGATATAGGTTCATACATGCACACCCACATATAGTCCTACATCTCCCCTTCCTTATATTCCTTTGAACTATGGGAACAGGTTGTTATAGGAATTTCTTCCTTCTACCCTCAGATGTTTAGAAGATAATTGAAAGGTTAAAGACACATCAATCCACCAGTAAGCATTTATTATTTAATATACTGCAGGAATTGTGCTAAGCCCTAAGGATAATGAAGAAAGGCAAAAAGAGTCTTTACTTGCTCTTAAAGAGCACACAGTTTAATAGGAGCAACAACATGCAATACTTATCCAGACAAGCTAGACACTGGATGAATTGGAGGTGACCAACAAAAACAAAGGATTAGAATTAAAAGCAATTGGGAAAGACTTCTTGGAGAAAGTGGGAATTTAGCTAGAACTTGAAGGTATCTAGTGATGCTAGGCTACAGAGATGAGAAGGTTGAAAGTTTTAGGCATGAGAAATAGCTAAAAGAAATAAAGAATCAGGAGATAGCATGCCTTGGGTAAAAATAAAAATAGCAAAAAGGGAGTACACATCCAGGTTCTCAGTGGACAGAGAGGTAGGTCTGGAGATGGGAGGCCCTGCTTTTGAATTTGACCTCAGATTTCCTATTTGAGTTTTTCCTATTTGAGTTACTCTGAGCAAGTCACTTCATCCCAATTACCTAGGTCTTATTGCTCTTCTCTCTCGGAAGCAATACTTAGTATGAATTCTGACAGAAGATAAGGGTTTCATTTTTTTAATACCAGAAGGTCAGAGCATATGCTGGTAAGTAAGGTATAAAAAGAAGAGACTCCAATTAAGGAGGATCCATGTTAAAGATGGATAGGTTTTCATTGGAATGTTTGACCCATCCTGCCTAATTACACCACATCTTTCTCTGTCTCTTTGTCTCTGTCTCCTTCACTTCTTCTCAATCCTTCAATATGAATAAACCATATGATCCAATTACTTCATTGTGTTTGTGTTATATGGAATGTGGGGGAATATGGCCAGATAGAAGAAAATCAAGAAAAAGGTTAAGAATTCTCCAGTTGTGTGCAGACTCTTGATTTCATAATTTGATTACTATTCTACTTTATTTCCTCAATCAATTGATGTTACAAAGTGTGCAGTGGCAGCCATAGTGAGTAGAGAGGTGGGTCTTCTAAAGTTTTGAAAGCCTTGTATTCAAATTAAATTAAAATACTACAAGTCTAGTGCCTACAATATGGAAAAGAAACTATAGAAATGTAAGTTATTATAAAAAGAATCCTGTCATGGACAACTTTTAATGATGGTTTTAAAATTATAAGGACTGGAAAGACTTTTTCTTTCAATAGAGAGAGTATAGCACTCAGTCAGGAGACATGAAGTCTAGTTCCCACCTTGACAATATTTCATTGTTGAGTCACCTAATCACTCTACTCCTCAGTTTTTCCCTCTAAAATATGAAAGGATTTGACAAAATGATCTCTAAGCCCCCATTCCATCTTCTACATTTATGTGTTGTATTCTAAGATTCCTTCCGGCACTGACCTGAAAAGTTAGGAATGAAAGAGTCATAGAGGAATGAATGTGAAATCTCACTTTTGGCATGAACATGCTGAGATACAGTTTCTAGGAAAGTTTAAAATTGGCAGAATCCATTGTGTTCTCTGTCAACTTCAGGTAAAAGAAAAAGAGAAAGAAAGAAGAAAAGTATAAAAGAAAATATAAAAGAAAAAAGAAGAGAAGGAAAAAAGAAAAGAAAGAAAATATGTAGTAAAACAAGGGGATGTATTTAATCCTAATGGAAAGGGAATAGGAGATTTTGTGTTAGTGAATATACAAAAGTCCTGATATATTAATGGCAATATTCATTTAATTTAATGAAACTAATTTAACATTAGATCAGAGTTAAAATAGTTTTCTGGGAAGCTAGTGAAAGGGATAGACATTGGACCTAGGATTTTGTTGGTATAGATAACTCTCAGTGAGGCAAGTTAACACATTCCCTGCAACATGTTGTAGTAAAAGGAGATAATAGGATAAAATTATGCAATATATGTAAGGGACCTTTCAACCTTTAATATGTTAATTAAAAGTCAATTGCTGCTTTGGCTCCTGCTGCTTCTATATGGGATGTTAGATCTGGTAAGGGATGTTGTTAGAACAGAGAACACTAGCGCTTGAAATATCATAAAGCAATAAATACACTAGTGAGAAGGAATTTTACAACATAGAATCTTAATAATAAGGTGCCCAAACTATAATATCAGAGAATATATATATAGGGTGCCCCTCAAATCTTCATTCAATTTTAAGTTCCTAATTCTTAAACTATCCAAGACTTTTTGAGAGCCTCTCTCTGTGTCCATTTATATATATATATATATATATACATATATATATATATTTACAAATATGATATAAATATATATAATATTTGGAAGGGATATTTGAACAGAGAATATCGAATGAGAGAAAAGAAAAATTTGACAAAACTGAAAGGGCCCTTAGAGATTCTTTAGTTCAACTTGTTCATTTTACAAATTAGGAAATTGAGAGATCAAGCTAACTTTATTTGACCAACATCACAAAGTAAAATAGTAGCAGGACCAAAAGTGTAACCTAGGTCCCCTGACTCCTAATCCAAATGGTAATTTTTAGTAGAAAATACAGAACTTAATTTCATTGTTATAGGAAATTTCAAGGTAAGGAAATTCCCTCTAACATTGCAAAGAAGTCCTTTTCTTCAATTATTATTATGTGAAAATTATCCAGATCACCCAGCGTGTAAGTGACTTGCCCAGAATGACTCAACAATCTGATAGAATGGGACTTGAATCCAAATATTCTTGAATTGAAGGCCAGACTAATATCAGTTATTACACTATCTCCTTAAATAATATATAATCACTTCTCATATATATTTGTATATCTTTTTAAAAAATATCTTCCTATATGTAATTAAACTATAAATTCAATGAGAGTAAGGACTATATTTGATTGAAGCATTGTACCTACACTAACCTCTGACATAGTTATATTTTTTAAATTGAATTTACATTTGACAATCATTTCTATGGGTATTTTATTAATGTTACTATATGTAATCATTGCAACAACTTTGGAAGAAAGGCTAATTTGGTAGTATTAGCCTAATTTAACAGAAGAAGAAACTGAGACAGAAAAACTATGTCATTTCGAGGTATTCAGAGTAGAACAGAATAACAAACATAAGTCTCCTGAATTCTTGTCTAGATCTTTTCCCATTATTAGTAAAAGATCTTTTAAATTTTGGAAACATGAACCATACATTAAAAATAATTACTAGCATCCAAAATACAAGGAATCTCTCCCTGTAGAAATCTTAGTCAATAATATATTGTTTTTTTTTAATTTTAAACATTATTTTATTTGGTCATTTCCAAACATTATTCACTGGAAACAAAGATCATTTTCTTTTCCGCACCCCCCACCACCTTTCCCTCTCCCATAGCTGACACACGATTCCACTGGTTATCACATGTGTTCTTGACTCAAACCCATTTCCCTGTTGTTGGTATTTGCATTAGAGTGTTCATTTAGAGTCTCTCCTAAGTCATATCCCCTCAAACCCTGTAGTCAAGCAATTGCTTTTCATCAGTGTTTTAACTCCCACAGTTTATCCTCTGCTTGTGGATAGTATTTTTTTAGATCCCTGCAGATTGTTCAGGGACACTGCATTGCCACTAATGGAGAAGTCCATTACCTTCAATTGTACCACAGTGTTTCAGTCTCTGTGTACAATGTTCTCCTGGTTCTGCTCCTTTCGCTCTGCATCACTTCCTGGAGGTTGTTCCAGTCTCCATGGAATTCCTCCACTTTATTATTCCTTTTAGCACAGTAGTATTCCATCACCAACATATACCACAATGTGTTCAACCATTCCCCAATTGAAGGGCATCCCATCATTTTCCAATTTTTGGCCACCACAAAGAGTGGAGCTATGAATATTCTTGTACAAGTCTTTTGTCCATTATCTCTTTGGGGTACAAACCCAGCAGTGCTATAGCTGGATCAAAGGGCAGACAGTCTTTTATCACCCTTTGGGCGTAGTTCCAAGTTGCCCTCCAGAAGGGCTGGATCAATTCACAACTCCAACAACAATTAATTAGTGTCCCCACTTTGCCACATCCCCTCCAGCATGCATTACTTTCCTTTGCTGTCATGTTAGCCAATCTTCTAGGTGTGAGGTGATACCTGAGAGTTGTTTTGATTTGCATCTCTCTGATTATAAGAGATTTAGAGCACTTTTTCATGTGCTTATTAATAGTTTTGATTTCTTTGGCTGAGAACTGCCTGTTCATGTCCCTTGCCCATTTATCAATTGGAGAATGGCTTGATTTTTTGTACAATTGATTTAGTTCTTTGTAAATTTGAGTAATTAAACCTTTGTCAGGTTTTTATGAAGATTGTTTCACAATTTCTTGCTACCCTTCTGATTTTGGTTACATTGGTTTTGTTTGTACAAAAACTTTTTAATTTGATGCATTCCAGATTATTTATTTTGCATTTTGTAACTTTTTCTAAGTCTTGCTTGGTTTTGAAGTCTTTCCCTTCCCAAAGGTCTGACATGTATGCTATTCTGTGTTTGCCTAATTTTCTTATAGTTTCCTTCTTTATGTTCAAGTCATTCACCCATTTTGAATTTATCTTGGTGTAGGGTGTGACGTGTTGATCTAAACCTAATCTTTCCCACACTGTCCTCCAATTTTCGCAGCAGTTTTTATGAAATAGTGGATTTTTGTCCCCAAAGCTGGGATCTTTGGGTTTTTCATATACTGTCTTGCTGAGGTCACTTGCCCCCAGTCTATTCCATGGATCCTCCTTTCTGTCTCTTAGCCAGTACCAAATTGTTTTCATGACCACTGCTTTATAATATAGTCTGAGAACTGGGACTGCAAGGCCCCCTTCCTTTGTATTTTTTTTTCATTTTTTCCCTCGATATCCTTAATCTTTTGTTCTTCCAAATGAACTTTGTTCTGGTTTTTTCTAAATCAGTAAAAAAAAAATTTTGGAAGTTCCATGGGTATGGCACTAAATAGATAGATGAGTTTGGGTAGGATGGTCATTTTTATTATATTGGCTCATCCTACCCATGAGCAGTTAATGTTCTTCCAATTGTTCAAGTCTAGTTTTAGTTGTGTGGAAAGTGTTTTGTAGTTGTGTTCATATAGTTCCTGTGTTTGTATCAGGAGATAGATTCCTAAGTATTTTATTTTGTCTAAGATAATTTTGAATGGGATTTCTCTTTCTAGTTCTTGCTGCTGAGCTGTGTTGGAATTATATAGAAATGCTGATGACCTATTTGGGTTTATTTTGTATCCTGCAACTTTGCTAAAGTTGTTGATTATTTCAATTAGCTTTTTGGTTGAATCTCTAGGATTCTTTAAGTAGACCATCATGCCATCTGCAAAGAGCAATAATTTGGTCTCCTCCTTGCTTATTTTAATGCCTTCAATTTCTTTTTCTTCTCTAATTGCTACTGCTAGTGTTTCTAATACAATGTCAAATAATAGGGGTGATAATGGGCATCCTTGTTGCACTCCTGATCTTAATGGGAATGGATTTAGTTTATCCCCATTGCAGATGATATTAGTTGATGGTTTTAGATATATACTGTTTGTTATTTTTAGGAACAACCCTTCTATTCCTATGCTTTCTAGTGATTTTAGTAGGAATGGGTGTTGTATTTTATCAAAGGCTTTTTCTGCATCTATTGAGATATTCATGTGGTTCTTGTTGGTTTGCTTGTTGATGTGGTCAATTATGTGGATAGTTTTCCTAATATTGAACCAGCCCTGCATCCCTGGTATAAATCCTACATGATTATGGTGGATGACCCTTCTGATCACTTGCTGGAGTCTTTTTGCTAGTATCCTATTTAAGATTTTTGCATCTATATTCATTAGGGAGATTGGTCTATAATTTTCTTTCTCTGTTTGTGGCCTGCCTGGCTTTGGAATTAGTACCATGTTTGTGTCATAAAAGGAGTTTGGTAGAACTCCCTCTTTGCTTATTATGTCAAATAGTTTGTATAGTATTGGAGTTAGCTGTTCTTTGAATGTTTGATAGAATTCACTGGTGAATCCATCAGGCACTGAGGATTTTTTCTTAGGAAGTTCTTTGATGGTCTGTTGGATTTCTTTTTCTGATATGGGATTATTTAAGAAATCTATTTCTTCTTCTGTTAGTCTAGGCAATTTATATTTTTGTAAATATTCATCCATATCACCTAGGTTGGTATATTTATTGCCATATAGTTGGGCAAATTAGTTTTTAATGATTGCCTTAATTTCCTCTTCATTGGAGGTGAGATCCCCCTTTTCATCCTTGATGCTGTTAATTTGCCTTTCTTCTTTCCTTTTTTTAATGAGATTGACCAGTACTTTGTCTATTTTGTCTGTTTTTTCAAAGTACCAACTTCTAGTCTTGTTTATTAGCTCAATAGTTTTGTCACTTTCGATTTTATTAATTTCTCCCTTAATTTTTAGGATCTCTAGTTTGGTTTTCTTCTGGGGGTTTTTAATTTGTTCGTTCTCAAGTTTTTTGATTTGCATTTCCAAATCCTTGATCTCTGTCCTCCCTAATTTGTTAATATATGCACTCAGGGATATGAATTTTCCTCTAAGTACTGCCTTGGCTTCATCCCATAAGGTTTGAAAGGATGTCTCGCCATTGTCATGTTCCTCAATGAAATTATTAATTGTTTCTATGATTTCTTCTCTAACTAACCAATTTTGGAGTATCATATTATTTAATTTCCAATTAATTTTTGATTTGGCTCTACATGTACCCTTATTGATCAATATTTTTATTGCCTTGTGATCTGAAAAGCTGCATTTATTATTTCTGCTTTTCTGCATTTGAGTGCCATGTTTCTGTGACCTAGTGTATGATCTATTTTTGTGAATGTGTCATGTGGTGCTGAAAAGAAGGTGTATTCCTTTTTGTACCTATTTATTTTATCTCCATATGTCTATTAACTCAATTTTTTCTAAGATTTCATTCACCTCTTTTACCTCTTTCTTGTTTATTTTTTGGTTTGATTTATCTAAATTTGATAGTGGTTGGTTCAAGTCTCCCACTAATATGGTTTTACTGTCTATTTCCTCCTTCAATTCTCCTAGTTTCTCTATTAAAAATTTGGATGCTATACCATTTGGTGCATACATGTTGATTATTGATATTTCCTCATTGTCTATACTCCCTTTTAACAGAATATATTTACCTTCCCTATCCCTTTTGATCAGGTCTATTTTTGCTTTGGCTTTGTCAGATATTATGATTGCAACTACTGCCTTCTTTCTATCATTTGAGGCCCAAAAGGTCTTATTCCAACCTTTAATTCTAACCTTGTGAGTGTCAATCCACCTCATATGTGTTTCTTGAAGAAAACAAATGATAGGGTTTGGGGTTCTAATCCAATCTGCTATTTGTCTATGTTTTATGGGTGAGTTCATCCCATTCACGTTCAAACTTATGATTGTCATTTGTGGATTCGCTGGCATTTTGATATCTTCCCCTAGTTCTGACCTTTCTTCTTTAGCTATCTCCTTTTGAACCATTGATTTACTTTGGGTCAGTCCCCCTAGTCCCCTCCCTTGATATGCTTCCCTTTCTATACCCTCCCTTTTTATGCTCCCTTCCCCTCCCCCCTCTCCTTCTCTCCCTTTTTATACTCCCTCCCCCTCCCCCTCCTTAATTTTCCTTTCTTTCTTGCCCTGTTGGATAAGATAGAATTCAGGATCCCACTGGATCTAGATGTTCTTCCCTCTCAGATTTGATTTCACTGAGAGTAAGGTTTAAGTAATTCTACTTCATGCTCTCTTCCTCTCCTTCTCATATGAGAGTTCTTCCCCTCCCCTTCTCATGTGTATCTTTATATGGGAAAGATTATTCAATTAAGTTCCCCACTATTTCTTGAAGTAAATCTTAGTATTATCGACGGTTCCCCCCTCCCTTTTCCTTTCTTTGCCCCCACTTTCCCCAAATCTTCTTATTGCCCCAATCTTTCCCTATGCATGTTTCTTCTAACTACTCTTATGATGCTACAATTTTTGAGAGTTACACAAAACATTTTCCCCACATATTAATAAATATAATTTGATGTAAATGTAGTACTTGCAGAAGAGAGTTTGACTTAAAGAAAAAGATAAGATTTATCTCCTTTTCCCTTTCTTTCATATTTACCTTTTCATGTTTCTCTTGCTTTCTGTGCTTGGATATCAAATTTTCCACTAAGTTCTGGTCCTTTCTTAGCAAATGCTTGGAAATCTTCTATTTTGTTGAATGCCCATACTTTCCCCTGGAAGTATATAGTCAGTTTTGCTGGGTAGTTGATTCTTAGTTGGAGACCCAGCTCTCTTGCCTTTCTAAATATCGTGTTCCATGCTTTCTCTCTTAGTGTGTTAGCCGCTAAGTCATGTGTGATCCTTATGGGAGCCCCCCTATATCTGAAGCTCCTTTTCTTGTCTTCTTGTAGGATTTTCTCCTTTTCTTGGAAGCTCTTGAATTTGGCAATTACATTCCCAGGGGTTGTCTTTTGGGGATTTAGTATAGAGGGTGTTCTATGAACCCTTTCTATTTCTATTTTGCCCCTTTGCTCCAGAACGTGTGGGCAATTTTCTTTAATAATCTCCTGTAGAATAACATTGAGTTTATTGTTTATCTCTGGTTTTTCTGGGAGACCAATAATTCGGAGGATGTTTCTTCTTCCTCTGTTTTCCAAGTCTGTGACCTTTTCAGTGAGATATTTTATATTTTCTTCTAATTCATTAATTTTTGGCTTTGCTTTATTGATTCTTGCTGTTTTATGATCTCACTTTCTTCGAGTTCCTTAATTCTAGTCGTTAGGGACTGGTTTTGCTTTTCAGCTTTGTCTGCCCTTCTATTGGATGTTTCCAGCTCTTTTTCCAATTGAGCTGTCTTATCTGTCAGACTGCCGATCTCTTTCTCCCATTTTTCTTTCCAGGTTTCCATCTTTTGGGTAAGTTCCAGTTTGAGGTATTCCAGAGCTTGTTGATAGTTTCCATTTTGGGAGGCATGTTCTGATTTTTTTTGGAGTTCATCCTCATTCTCTTCTTTTCCTTGGGTACTTCCACCATAAAAGTTTTCAATAGTCACCTTTTCCCCTTTCTTCCTGGAGGCTTGATTTTGGGCCATGTGAGCCATCCCTTTGGTGGTTTTATTCCCCTTTCCTTTTTGGTCTGAGGTCTGGGTGATGTGGGCGGGTTTTCTGTGAATTTAGGTTGCCTCAGATTAGTTCTTCCCAGCCTCTGAGGTTTCTTAGAGCGCTGGGCCCCTGATCACAGCCAAACTGCCCAGGTGTTCAGCTCTGCCCAGATAATCAGCACATGGTCCACCCCTGGTGTTTAGCTCTGCCCAGATGCTCAGCGCAACAGCCCCAAGTACAGCTCCCTGGGCCCCCTGTGATCAGCACAGGATTCTTTTGTAAAACCCCCCTGAGACTTTTTTCCTGGCAGTCCCCAGATCCCAAGGACCCTGGAGTTCCCGCCCAGACAGAGATGTTTCCACTCACTCGCTGTCCCAGTGAGCGCTCTGATAGCTCATTCTGGTTTGGTGGGGGAGGTGGGGGGGGAAGGGCAGCTCAGTTCACATTTCTGTGCAAGCTTTTCCTCCTTCTTATTATAGTGTGGAAATGTTCAAACCCCACGTACCTTCCCCTCTGTGGGGTACTGGGGAGTACTGGGGAGTCCTTCTGTTCCTCCAAAGGTGATTTTTATGCTCCTTTGATATAGTCTATTTCGTTCGGTGCCGGGGAGAGGAAGCGTGTAGCGTCTAGATTGCAGCCATGATTACCTGGAAGAACCGTCAATAATATATTGTTAATGATTCATTGGACAACAGTTCTTGGATGATGGTAGTCACTTCATAAATGCTTGTTGACTTGAATGCTGATTTATCTGGATTCCTTTAAGTCCAGGCTAAAAGTCCACTTTCTAAAAGAAACCTTCCTTAATCTCTCTTAATTCTAGTGCCTTTGCTCTTTTAATTATTTTCTATTTATCTTCTATCTAGCTTGCTTTGTATATGTTCATTTGTCTTCCCTATTGTATTATAAAGCTCCTTGAGGGCAAGGACTCTCTTTTGCCTCTTTTTTGTGTTCCCAGAACTCATTTCAGTTCCTAGCATATAGTCAGTGCTTAATAAATCTCTGTTGATTGATGGATAATGTTTATCTGAGCAATAGACAAACATAGTAGGCAATAAATATAAGATTAATAAGAATTAGACTTAGAAACTACAGTGATGTAAATGTTTATGAAAGGGTTTAAACATATTAGATTGTCTTTCAAAGTCTAAAGATGTTTTTAGGATTTTTTTTTCTGAGAGCTCTAATTTAGTATATTCCTTCTTTTGTTGTTTAAGGTTATTAGTCCTTTAGAAGATTTTTCTTCTAAAGGACTAATAACATCATAGAATGTCTTGACTTGCTACTGAATTGGACTTAAGTGAGGCAAAATTGTACAAAGTCATTTACCTCACCCTCTTCCATAATCAGTGGTAAAAGTCAGGATGGTAGGTGATAGTCCAGGATTTGAGGGATGACCTTAGAATCTTTGATGTCTAACCAAGCTTAGATGTTCCACCTCATCTGTCTTCATGACCTTAGAACAAGGTTTTCTCATCCATTCATTCCACTGTGGGAAGTCTTCATTTATTAAGTATAAACATTTTCCTAAGTCACCAAAAGTCAATATTGCAGCTTCTTGGAGCCATAGGTGAGTCTTGGATGAAAGTTGAACACCAAAGGTGAATGAACAGTGTATGTGTTTTTCTGTTTAAGACATTGAGGAGGTGAAACCTCAAAGACTGAGCTTGATCAGCTAAATTCAGAACAAAGTCATTTTGTATGGAAGTGTCATTTACTAGACCCCTACCACCCCCAATAATCATTCACTAAATACAATAACATTTCATGAATGTTGATGAAAGAAAGTCAGTGCGGCTGGATTTAGCTTTTAGAATCATTAGGTTCAATCAACTTCTACTTCTCTAAATACATTTGTGACATAAGGCACAGCTTTTAATCTTCCTGAGTCTTTTTCTTCCTCAACAAAACAAGATATTTGGAGTAGGGAATTTTAAAGGTTTCTCTAAGCACTGCATTCTAAAGTTTATAAATTTCTTCTTCCTTTTCCAAATTCTCATTCTACCCCCATCTCAGAAAATGAATGGCCTTCTCCTTTCAAAGACTGATGCCTTCAAATAGATTTTTCTTTATTGTCTGTATCTTAACTTCTAAGTTATGTCTCAAATTCCAATCTTTTGCTCTAATTTAGAAGATTTGGTGATCAAAGCAATATGGTACTAACTAAGAGACAAAAGGGAGGATCAAGGGAATAGACTAGTCTACAAGTTAGTGTTATAGAAGCCCAAAGATCCCAACATTTGGTACAAGAACTCATTATTTGACAATAACTGCTGGGAAAATTGGAAAGTAGTTTGGGGAAAATTAGGTTTAGATCAATATCTCACACCCTATACCAAGATAAATTCAAAATGGGTTAAATGACTTAAATATAAAAAGTAAAATCATAAATAAATTAGATGAACAATAGAATAGTATACTTTTCAAATCTATGGGAAAGGGAGGAATTTACGACCAAGAAAGAGATAGAGAACATTACAAAATTTAAAATGAATAATTTTGATTATACAAAATTAAAAAGATTTTGTACAAATAAAACCAACATAACCAAAATTTGAAGGAAAGAAACAAACTAGGAAAAAAAATTATAACAAAACTCTCTGACATAGGTTTAATTTCCCAAATATATAAAGAATTAAGTCAAACTTACAAAAAAATCAAGCCATTTCCAAATTGACAAATGGTCAAGGGGTAGGAATAGGCATTTTTCAGATGAAGAAATCAAAATTATTAATAATCACTTGGAAAAGTGTTATAAATCCCTCCTGATTAGAGAATTACAAATCCAAAAAAACTCTGAGGTATCAGCTCACACTTAGCAGATTGGCTAATATGATAGCAAAGGAAAATAATAAATGTTGGAGGGGATGTGGCAAAATTGGGATGCTAATGCATTGCTGGTGGAGTTGTGAATTGATCCAAATATTCTGGAAGGCAATTTGGAACTATGCCTAAAGGGCTTTAAAAGAATACCTGACCTTTGATCCAGCTATAACCCTGCTGGGTTTGTCCCCAAAAGAGATAATAAGGAAAACTACTTGTACAAAATATTCATAGTCACAAAAAATTGAAAATGAGTGAGAATCCCTCAATTGGGGAATAGAACGAATAGTGGTAGCTGCTAGTGATGGAATATTATTGTGTTGAAAAGAATAATGAACTGGAGCAATTCCATGTGAACTGAAAAGACTTACAGGATTGGATGTAGAGTGAAAGGAGCAGAACCAGGAGAACATCATACTCAGAGATGGATACACAGTGGCACAATCAAATGTAATAGACTTTTCTACTAGCAGCAATGCAATGATCCAGGACAATATTGACCAACTAATGAGAAAGAATACTGTTGGCATCCAGAAAAATAACTGTGGGAACAGAAACACAGAAGAAAAATATATTGTCAACCACATGGTTTGATGGGTGCATGATTAGAGGGTTTGACTTCAAAAGATCACTCTATTGCAAATATTAATAATATGGAAATAAGTTTTAAACAGTGGTACATGTATAACCCAATCAAATTGCTCATCAGTTCTGGGAGGGGGAATAGAAAGACCATGAATCATATAACAATGAAAAAATAAATTAATTAACTAATTAAAAAGGAATATTTGGTGGTCCTCCTCCTTTCCAAGGCTACCATCTCTACTTATAAGCCATTGATTGCATCCTCTCTTAACTCTTCCAAGATATTGCTCTATTCTTCTCATTCTCATCTCAATTTTCCCTAAGCTATTCCTGCTGCACTCTGCCCATTATCCTCCTGTTTTTCCAGAACCTAGACTCATTCTACTTTGATTCTAGGTTCTGAAAATGAGTTTTTATCCATTCTTGCCCTGGACTATTACAACATGCCACTCCCTTGGCTTCTCCAAATCATACAATCTATGTTCTTGACCTTCCAGGATTCCCATTCCTGTGGCCTTGTAGCCTTCACTTTTTAAAAATATTGAACCAGTTATATCTCTTTCTAAACAACTCTAAACCAAATTCACTCTTTGTTAATACTCTTGATCCTTCCAATTCTAGATTTCATATAGGTATTGTCTTACTATATTAAAATATAAGCTCCTTGAAAACAGGAACTGTCTTATATTTATTTCCTCAGCATTTAGTAGAGTGGCTGACATCTAGTCAGATCTTAATAAACACTTTTTCATTCATGCATGCATTCAATAATCTTCTCTCTCATAATCTTTTTGGCTTCTGTATTGTATATAAACATATTCATCTCTATTACCTTTCCAAGAATGTTTTTCCTTTGGTCCTGACAGATTTACAGAAAGAATAGTCCAAATTCATTGTCTTCATTTCCTTGCTAGCTAGTGATTCTTTAATCATTTGAAATTGGAGTTCAGACTCCACTGGCATACAGAAACTGTTCTTTCAAAGGTCACCAATGAATGATCAAGCATTTCCTAAATCCTAATCCTTCCTTAATGCAGCATCAGTGATGGCAACAGCAAAAACTACTACTACCACCAACACAATACCAACAATAATAACTAGTATGTATATAGCATTTTGTGACTTACAATACATTTACATATATTATTTTTAATCCTCACAATTACCCTCTAAGGTAGATGTTTTTATTGTCCTCATTTATAGGTGATGAAATTCAGGATGAGGGAGATAAAGTGATGCAGCCACTGTCATAGATAGAATATATCAGAAGCATAATTTAAAATCTATTCTGACTCCAAGTCCTGTTCTCTATCCACCATACCACCCAGCTGTCTTGCATAGTAGCTGTCCCTGAAAACTAGCCTTCCTGTCTAGATTCCCTTTCTTTCCTCTCCTAATTTCCTTGACATTTCTTTTATAGTGTTCTGTAATACCTACCCCATATGAAGAACTAACACATTATTTAAAATTTAAAATTATTTAATTCAATATTGCAGTTATTCCTTGCAATGCCCTGTGAGGCAGGTGCTAATATAATTTCTGTTTTATAGATGAATCTGAGACTGTAAATTCAAGTGATGTTTTAGTGATCATACAGGTAAAAGATATCTGAGACAGGATTCAAATCCAAGTGTTCCTAACTTCAACCTCAGAGTTTCATTGAACTCAGTATAGAACTTCTTGATTTTCTTCATTGACTCTTTTATTCTTCTAAAATAAATAGTTTTCTGTGCTCTGTTCTCAACCATTTTGTCTTCTCCTACTTGCCTCTCCTATGTCAGTTTTATTAGCTTACAAAATTTCAATTTTGGTTTTGAATCGATACATTCAGCTTTAATTTCTTCTGTGATTTCCTATTCCTCATCTCTAACTGTCTACTGGATATTCGAATCAAACATCCAAAACTGAACTATTTATCATCCCCTTAAGCCTTCTCTTGCCTCTATTTTTTTTGTTAATATTTATAGCATTGTGCCAAACCTCAGACTTATCTTTAACTTCCCTCTCTCATTTTCCTTATCCACTTGATTGATTCACTCATGTGATGTGATCTCAATGTTTCACTCATTAGTCTAGATTCCCCCAAACCTCTGTCAAAGTATTAGTTCAGGCCCTCATTTACCTCTGTTCGGAAATCTTTTACTAGCTCCCAGTTCTTCTTTCTTCTAGTCTTTCTCTATTCTATCCAACACAGACCTATCAAAATCATATCCCTAATGTATAAGTCTGATAAAATTAACCATCCACTCAAATATTTTCCTAGAGACCCTCTTGCCCTCATGGCAAAATACAAACTTCACTTCCTGGAATTTAAAACTTTCCACAAACTACTTAAAACATGTCTATAATTTCATTGCACTGCACTCAATTTCAGCCAATGGGTCAATTAAAGATTCTCCTGTCTTCTCTACTCTTCCACTTATTTGCATATGTACAGGCTATCTTAAGTGTCTAAAGTGTCTTCTTGAACATCTCCATTGTATTATAATGGCAGGTTAAGTTTTACTAGAGCGGTACAGCCTTTTAGTATTGAGAGGGGGAAGAATGGAGAACCTCCTTCTCAAAGGGGTACAGGAGAGATAGCTCATATTTAGGGTTGACTCAGAGAGAGGAGAGGGGGTTTGAAGATTTTCCCCCTTCTGCCTTCCTTCCTTAGCTGAAACAGTTCTCTCCAATTCCCTCTGGTCCCTCTTGTCCCCCCCTCCACTAGCCAAGACCAAAGGGTCTCCCCTTAATCTGTTCACTCACACTCAACTTGGAGAACAGATAACTTTTAATGTCAACTCAATCAGGTAATACAAGAGGAATAACAGGCAGGGAAGAATGGGAAAGGAATGTAGGAAAAAGGGGCCCCTGTCTCTATCTAAACCCTTTTTCTCCCTCCTTGAGTTTGGGGGAAGTAAGGCTTTGGCAGCCTGAGCTCCCTGAGAGAAAGTCAGGTTGACTCACCCTGGGTTTGGCCCCTTGGCCACAGTTCAGACTCAGGGAAAAAGGAGCTGAGGTAAAGTCTGCTCAGTTTTCTTGTCAGAAAGTCCCTTCAACTGGAAAGTGTTGGAGGGGAGAGATTTCCAGTCACCAGCAGAAAAAGTGGGTAATCCTCATGAGAAAGTTTTTTTCTACCTTCTGTCTTAGACTTCTCAAGACTGAGAGAGCTTGAGAGAGCAACTCCTCTACTAGACAGATCCTTCTCCTCCTCCAGATTCCAATCCCTTGGGGCCCCTCCCCTGTTGAGGTGATCAATTTCACATACTCTTCAAGCTGGCACTTTTTCTTTATTACCAGCCTCTGTCACACCATGTGATGAAATCTTTCTTTCTTCCAAACCCCCACTCAGAAACCATATCCTTCCAGAAACTTTCTGTAACACTACAAACTGAAAGTGATTTGCTCCTTTTGAAATTTCCCTAGAGAACTGTGTTTGTGTCTCATTTGTATTCAAGTTGTATCTTCCTGGTGGACTATAACCCTCTTGAGGGCAGTTATTATGTCAAATTTCATATTTTTATTCTCAAGTTCTAGAGCAGTGAATGTTAGTAATTAAGAAATGTTGGCTAAGTTTATTTATTTAATCCTCTCTCTGATTAAGGAGGAACATGGATCCCTTATTTCATTACTTTCCTGAGAAAGCTAAGGGGTAGCAAATCTGGGAAAATTCAAGTCTCAGAATTAAATTGTCAGATAATCCCAAAAATATTGAAAGATGCTTGGTGGAAGTAGATGCAATATGTTGCAATGATTTACTAATGACACAGCTGAGCATGTAGGAGAAATAAAACAAGGGATATTATTATGGGCATGTGCATCTGACAAAGGAGGTGAAAGATCATATATCAAGACTGAGCAATGGTAAATATATAGTCTCATGATTATGTTCTTTACCTGCAATTCAGACACTAGTTTCCATTCCCAGGTGAATTATTTTGCTCTTTAAGTTCTTTTCCCAGTTGTCTTTAGCCTCTTCTCATTGTTTTTTGAATTGTATTTTGAGTTCTTCCAAAGCCTGTGTCCAATTCACTGGAGTTTCTGTGTTTTTTCTTGGTGTTCCTTGATCCTCCTCTGTTCCATTTGCTCTTTGTTCATTGCCTAGATAGAAGCTATTGATTGTAATTTCTTTTTTTTCTTTTTTTTCTGTTTACTCATATTTCCCCCTTCTTTTCCTCCTGTAATTGCCTGTAGTCTTGCTCCACTCATAATTTGCTGAATCCGTGGGTTTGGGCTATACTGTCCTGAAGGAGCTTCTTCTTTGCTCTGCTGATTGACCAGGTTAGGCTGATGATATTGATGAGCCCTGAGGTCATATCTTCCCCAGCTGGCAGCAGAATCTGAAAAGGAGCTGGTATTCTCACTTGCCTGTGATTTGTTGCAGCCTTTGCCCTTGGAGCTTAGTCAGCAAAGCTCTTAGATTATGGGGGAGATGTATTGGAGTTTGAGCTTCCCTGCCCTCTGAAGGCTTCCAATCTGCCCTATTGATAAGATTGAGCCAGGACAGAGTTGATCTGCAAAGCTGGATGTGACCTGAAGCCAAAAGCTCAGGGGTGGGGGGAATATGGAGTGTGTTGGCTGGGACTAGGCTGCCTGCTCTGCCCTTCTCCTCCAGCTACCTCTATGCTACTTGTGTTTAATGCCATGAACTTGACACAGCTGTGCCAGCAATGCACTCCCTCTGGACTAGCATCATTGCCCGCCCAGAAATTCCAGCAACCTCTGAAGGCTCAGCACTGTAAGTGGGGGAGGGGTCCTGGGACCTTCCTTCTTCCTTCCCCTTAAAGCTGCATATTCTAGAGTTCAGGCTTTGGGGGGAGGGCTGTACCTTTTAAGTTGAGTCTAGCAAGAGGGTTTCTGAGTTCTCCTCTGTTGTTAGATTTGGTTTTCAGTCCCCTCAAAGCATTGTGTTTTAGATTTGGTGAGGAAGGGTTTGTGGAGATCTGAACTTTTTCTGTCTCTAAACTGCCATCTTGACTCTACCTCCCCTTACCCGCAATCCAAAAGCAACCAGAGGAAGACTTCCAGAATGTTGGTAGGATTCCATGATTTTTTATGTAAAGACAAAGATAAAAGTTGCTTAGGACAAGAATGAACAAAGAGCCATAACTTGCATCAAAAGATAAAGTACTCCCAGTTATAAAATTATACATATATTTTAAAAGATGAAATTATTTCTATTTGAAACTGAAAATAAAGTGATATATGACTGACAAAAACTTGATCCTCTTAGTAAGAGTCCCTTTCCTAGTGGGAAAAGACTTCACACAGGTCTTACTATGGTTGTTGACTATATGTCTGATGATTTGTACATTTCTTCATATATAAGCCTAATAGAAGTATGTGGGACAACTCTTCTTATTGTTTCATTGGTTACAATGATGCCACTGGTTTCTACTCATCTACTCCTAGATAGACAGATTGGCATAAAGAAATAGTTGGAATTTGGAACATGAAGATATGAATTCAAAGTATTCTTTAGATATTTTTTAGCTATAAGTCTCTGGGTTAGTCTCTTAGCCTCTCTGTGTCTCAGTTTACTCATTTGTAAAATATAGATAATAATACTTATTTTACCAAGTTATTTTGAAGCTATTGTGTAAAGCACTTTGTAAACATTGAAGTACTATATAAATGTTATTGTGTGTGGCACAACATCAAGTACACTTTACTCATCCTCATGTTAATTTGTTGAATAGCAAATCACTTGAATCCCTAGAGAGTAACAACAACTAACACAATAGGGTAAGAATACAGAGAACTCTGGCACCATCATGACTGCATGCCACTCATGACAAGATGAGACCATTGCCAATGCTTCCTGACATTCAATAGCCAACTCATCTACTAATGGTTTACTTAGGTAAAAAATAATCAGAGTTGATTAATCTAAACATCAGCAATCTCATAATATCATATGTAACATGATATAGCTTGAGTCTCATGACTACCCACACTGAGCAGTAATTCCCTATAGTCCTTTTATTCCCATATTAAGGTCCTTCATATTTGAAAGCTGTTCTGTTCTCCTTCCCCCCAATGTTGGTACTTCCATTGCACAATGAATAGAAGAGCTATACAAAATACACAGCTGGGAAAATGGATATTTTTAAAGGGAAACTCTGTTCAAATCATTGGTTCAAGAATGGAGTGTATTTGAATCCTCAGGGCAAATGTGATGGACTTTGAAATTTTCTGTTTTTCCTTTATAGTAAAAATTTCTTTGAGAGCCAATATACTGAAAACCAGTGAGCTGAAGAAGCCCACTATCCTTCTCCAGAAATGACATTGAAGTAATGTTATATTAGCAATTCTTATTAGATAGAAAAATATTTTTGAGTTTTGAAGGAAATTTCACTATTTACATGACTAAGGACCTACCACCAGAAGTGAGTTACTATACTATAATGGACTTGTTTTCTAGTCTCTGAACTAGTCTGGTCTTGGAACTGCAGTAATTTGGGCCTTATATAGCTGAAAGAATATCCTGCATGAGGAAGGTTTTGCCTCCCTTTCAGTGCCTGGTGTTTCATATAAGCTTCTGGCTGCTTATTTGGCTCTTGACAGTTGTTGGGCTTTGATCTCTAGCTTTTGAGTATTTTCAAGGTATAGATTACCCTTTGTAGTCTAATTATTTATTCATTGACTATTCCCTGTATGTTTTACTCTTCTTTTACAATGCTTTCTATTTGATGCATCTGTCCTAGGCCAGGATAATATGAGCCCACTACATAAACCATTTCGTAAACTCTGATGCTTCCATTATTTTGATGAAGAGGTAACCCTGGATGCAGAAAGACTATGCAAACAGGGGAAATGTTCTAATAAGCCTGACCTTGCTACAAAGGTTCTGAGTTTAGCATTGGAATTTGATTGTATGTCTACTTTTCAGGGACCAAACTAATATATTCATAAACATTAATCACAATTAATATTTTTTGAGTGGCTATAGAAGTTCTCAAATAACATTGGTTATTAAAGAGTGAGGTATCAACATATCTTCTTATGGATCCTAAACATATTGAGATGTGGAGGAATAATGATGTTGTGTTACCTTGGGCAAGTCACTCTATCTCTATGACCCTTCATTTCTTTATTTTTAAAATGGGATTCCAAATATGACATACTACATATATCAGAATTGTTCTGATGAAATCACTGAGAAAAAAACTCAAAGAACTATAGAAATACAAGTTATTATTAAGACATGAATTATGAGTTTCCTTTCATTTGAAGGCCTGAAATTTATTGTGATATCTAACAAAGCATGAATCATGTGATAAATTTTAACTTGGCATTTTAGTGCCCATACCCACCAAGAGAATAGCCTACATATGGTTGGAATTCCTATAAAGTTTGAAGGTTGAGAGCCTGTTTTATTTTTTAAACCATCTCCAAGGATGTCTTTATAGATAAATTTTGATGAGTGCTCAATCTATTGACATGTCTAGAATTATATTTCCCTTGTGGCAAGAATCATCCCAAAATCTAGAGGAAGCATGATTGCTTTAGACATTGAAAACATGTCAACGGAGCCATATTCACCTTCTGAGAGTTCTAAGTTGCAATAATAATAATAATAATGAAAGACTCTCTAGAGTTGGAGATTTCTTTTAAAAGAATAAAAAAGACATTTTGTGACTCATATACCCATTTGCCCAAAACCCAATATTAAGTAATTCCTATTTTCATTTCCTACAAAGAAAAATTTCCCTTGAGGTGATATTATTTAAGATTTTGACATTTTTAAAGAAATTAATCCTATTCTAGAATACCAGTGCCATCTAAATGAAGGATCTGCTTGTTTTTCATATAGAATAGATTGAGTTTCAGTCTCTTTACTAAGACTGAGAAATTTGGAGAAAACTATTTCCCTTGAGAAGAAATGCAAAATTTCACAAGATAAAAATCAAAATAGGAACAGATAATATGAATGAAAACATAACATAAATGAACTATAATATAAAATTATATACTATAAGCATACATATATATATATTGTAAGTATGTATTAAATGTTACAAGTTGTAGGAGATAGGAAAAGGGAGGAAGCATTCATGGAAAAGTATTGGAGATGGTCATTAAAGGATGGGCAGGAATGCAACAAGAAGAAAAATTGAGGGTTGGGAAAAATTCAAAGAAAAGTTGCCTGAGGCTAGAAATAGGTGGCGAGAAATCTATTTTGACTAGGGCATGACAAATAAGGAGCAGAGTAGAATAGATGAGGTCTGAAAGATAGAGGACTGTCCTATCCAGAAGAATCTTGAAAGCTGAGCTGAGGACTCAGCACTCCAACAAATCAAATTTGTTGTTTGGTTGAAATTGACTCAGTGGGTAAAAATGAATTATTGATATGTCCTGAGCAGATTGAAATGACATGTCAAGATCTGTCTATGAAGAATGTTTGGCTCTTTTTGAAGGGTGGGTTGGAGGAGGAAGTAAGTGAAAAAAGGAATGTGTCTTAGGCATCTATTGTAAAAGTCAAGCCAGGATTTCTTTTCCAGGTATATAGATCAAGAATGTGAAAAACAAAAAATAGAACCCCAAAGAATACCAGAGTAATCGGAGCAGCATATTGGTGTTAGCTTGAACCAGAAACAAAATAGATGTCTTACTGACTTTCACATGAGTGAGAAATTGTGGTACATGACTACGAGGAAAATAGAAGCCTAGTTTCTCATCCTTACTGATAAAGGGACTATTTTGTTTGAATCCTACCTTAACGTTTATTAAATATGTTACCCTGAATGCATCTCAACTTCTCCAAGTCTCAGTTTCCAAAATGAAGGAATTAGATTCTGACTACTAAAGTCTCTTCAAGATGTAAGCCTATAATCCTTTGAATTTCAGGAATTCTGAGAAACCTATGAATACCTACAAGAAAAAATGCAGAACGATATTACCAAAACTAAGAGAACAGAGAATATGCAACTAAAAATTATAAAGTAAACAAAAAATTCATGGGCCTCAACTGATAGAAAGAAAGCAGGAGTTGCAATCATGATATCTGACAAAGCCAAAGTAAAAATAGATCTGATTAAAAGGGATAGCCAAAGTAACTGCATCCTGATAAAAGGCAGTATAGACAATGAGGAAATATCAGTAATCAACATGTATGCATCAAATGGTATAGCATCCAAATTTCTAAAGGAGTTGAAGGAGGAAATAGATGATAAAACTTTACTATTAGGAGACTTGAACTTACCAGTATCAAATTTAGATAAATTAAATAAATAAAGAAAGAAGAAGTAAAAGATCTGAATGAAATCTTAGAAAAATTAGAGTTAATAGATATGTTGAGAAAAATAAATAGGGACAAAAATGAATATACCTTCTTTTCAGCAGCACATGGTACATTCACAAAGATTTACCATGGACTAGGGCATAAAATGGCAAACAAAAGCAGAAAAGCAAAATTATAAATGCAAACTTTTCAGATCATAACATAATAAAAATAATAATCAGTAAGGGTATGTGGAGAGCCCAATCAAAAATTAAGTGGAAATTAACTAATATGATTCTCCAAAATTCGTTAGTTAGAGAAAAAATCACAGAAACAATTAATATTTCATTGAAGAAAATAACAATGAAAAGACATCCTTTCAAAATCAATGGGATGCCGTCAAAGCAGTAATCAGGGGGAAATTTACTTCCTTGAGTTCATATATTAACAAATTAGGGAGGGAAGAGGTCAATGAATTGGACATGCAAATCAAAAAACTTGAAAGCAAACAAATCAAAAATTCTCAGATGAAAACTAAATTAGAGATCCTAAAAATTAAGGGAGAAATTAATAAAATTGAAAGTGAATGAACTATAGTACTAATAAATAAAACTAGAAGCTGGTATTTTATTAAATATGTTACCCTGTTTTCATTCATATTATCTGTTCCTATTTTGATTTTTATCTTGTGAAATTTTGCATTTCTTCTCAAGGGAAATAGTTTTCTCCAAATTTCTCAGTCTTAGTAAAGAGACTGAAACTCAATCTATTCTATATGAAAAACAAGCAGATCCTTCATTTAGATGGCACTGGTAACAAACAAAATAGACAAAGTACTGGCAATCTAATAAACAAAAGGAAAGAAGAAAACTAAATTCAAAGTGTTATAGATGTAAAGGGCGATCTCATCTCCAATGACGAGGAAATTAAGGCAATCATTAAAGACTATTTTGCCCAGTTATATGGCAAAAATATGGCAATCTAGTTCATATGGATGAATACTTACAAAAATATAAATTGCCTAGATTAACAGAAGAAATAGAATTCTTAAATTATCCCATATCAGAAAAATAAATTGAATAAGCCATCAAAGAACTCTCTAAGAAAAAATCTCCAGGGCCTGATGGATTCACAAGTCAATTCTTTCAAACAATCAAAGAACAACTAATTCCAATATTATACAAACTATTTGACTAAATAAGCAAAGAGGGAGTTCTACCAAATTCCTTTTATGACACAAATATGGTGCTGATTCCAAAGCCAGGCAAATCAAAAACAGAGAAAGAAAACCAGCGACCAATCTCCTTATAGATACAAATATCTTAAATAGAATACTAGCAAAAAGATTCAAGCAACTCATCACGAGGGTTCTTCACTATGATCAGGTGGGATTTATACCAGGAATGCAGGGATGGTTCAATTTTAGGAAAGCTATCCACAGAATTGACCTTGTCAACAAGCAAACTAATAAAAATCAAATGATTATCTCAATAGATGCAGAAAAAGCCTTTGACAAAATACAACACTCATTCCTATCGAAACATTAGGTTCTTTCCTAAAAATAATAAACAGTATTTATCTAAAACTAGTAACAATCATCATATGCAATGGGAATAAACTAGATGCATTCCCAATAAGATTAGGAGTGAAACAAGAATGCCCATTATCACCTCTAGTATTTAACCTTGTACTATAAACACTAGCAGTAGCAATTTGAGAAGAAAAAAAATTGAAGGTATTAAAACTAGCAAGGAGGAGATGAGGCTATCACTCTTTGCAGATGCTATGATGGTCTACTTAATGAATCCTAGAGAATCAACTAAAAAGCTAGTGGAAATAGTCAGCAACTTTAGCAAGTTGCAGAATACAAAATAAACCCTCAGAAGTCATCAGCATTTCTATATATTTCCTATTCATTTCATCAGCAAGAATTAGAAAAAGAAATTCCATTTAAAATCACCCTAGACAATATAAAATACTTGGGAATCTATCAGACAAACATAGGAACTATATAAACACTAGTAAAAAACACTTTCCCAAAAAGTAAAACTAGATCTAAACAATTGGAAAAAAACATTAACATGTGGAGGATAAGCTAACATAATAAAAATGACCATCCTACCTAAACTTATTTACTTATTTAGTGCCATACCCATCAAATTACCAAAAAATATTTTTAGTGAATTAGAAAAAAACATAACAATGTTCACTTGGAAAAACAAAAGATCAAGGATATACAGGGAAGTAATGGAAAAAAAAATGCTAAGGAAGGTCGTTTTGCAGCACCAGATCTCAAACTGTACTATAAAGCAATGTCATCAAAACAATGTGGTACTGGCTAAGAGACAGAAAGGAGGATCAGTGGAACACACTTGGGATAAGTGGCCTCAACAAGACAGTCTATAATAAGCCCAAAGATCCCAGTTTTGGGGTCCAAAATCCAATATTTGATAAAAACTGCTGGGAAAATTGGAAAACAGTATGGGAGAGATTATGTTTGGATCAACATCTCACGCCCTACTCCAAGATAAACTCAAATTGGGTGACCTGAACATAAAGAAGGAAACTATAAGTAAATTAGGTGAACACAGAATAGTATACATGTCGTATCTTTGAGAAAGGAAAGATTTAAGACCAAGCAAGAGTTAGAAAAAATACCAAAATGTAAAATAAATAATTTTGATTACATCAAATTAAAAAGGTTTTGTACAAACAAAACCAATGAAACCAAAATTAGAAGGGAAGTAACAAATTGGGAAACAATCTTCATAAAAAAAAAACCTCTGACAAAGGTCTAATTTCTCATATATATAAAGAACCAAATCAATTGTCCAAAATAATCAAGCCTTTCTCCAATTGATAAATGGGCAAGGGACATGAATAGGCAATTTTCAGTTAAAGAAATCAAAACCATTAATAATCACATGAGAAAGTGTTCTAAATCTCTTATAGTCATAGAAATGCAAATCAAAACAACTCTGAGGTACCACCTCACACCTAGCAGATTGGCTAATATGATAGCACATGAATGTTGGAGGGGATGTGGCAAAGTAGGGACATTAATTCATTGCTGGTGGAGTTGTGAATTGATCCAACCGTTCTGGAGGGCAATCTGGAACTATGCCCAAAGGGCGATAAAAGACTGCCTGCCCTTTGATCCAGCCATAGCACTGCTGGGTTTGTACCCCAAAGAGATAATAAGGAAAAAGACTTGTACAAGAATATTCATAGCTGCACTCTTTGTGGTGGCAAAAAATTGGAAAATGAGGGGATGCCCTTCAATTGGGGAATGGCTGAACAAATTGTGGTATATGTAGGTGATGGAATACTATTGTGCTCAAAGGAATAATAAACTGGAGGGATTCCATGGGAACTAGAATGACCTCCAGGAAGTGATGCAGAGTGAAAGGAGCAGAACCAGGAGAACATTGTACACAGAGATTGACACACTGTGGTACAATCAAATGTAATGGACTTCTCTATTAGTTGCAATGCAGTGATCCTGAGCAACCCAGAGGGATCTATGAGAAAGAACAACAATCAGAGGAAAAACTGTGGGAGTAGAAATGCCGAAGAAAAACAACTGCTTGACTACATAGGTCAAGGGGGATATGATTGGGGATATAGACTCTAAATTAACATCCTAGTGCAAACATCAACAACATGGAAATATGTGGTTCTGATCAAGGACATATGTAATACCCAGTGGAATTGCACATGGGCTACAGGAATGGTGGGGGTAGGGGAGGGAGGGATAGAACATGATTCTTGTAACCAAGGAATAATGTTCTAAATTAACTAAACTAAAAAAAATCTTTCAAAAAAATTAACATTCACTTATTCATTTGTTAAATTAGTTAATCATTGATTGATCAATTGATTGATTGATTTGTCTACTTATTTTTTATGCAAACAGGGGCAATGTGGATAAGGATTTTTGCAACTGCAATGGGCAGTGAGGATTGTTACAGGATATTGCATAAGTGACCATTAAAGAGGAAGTAACTCGTCTATTGTCACATAGATAGTAAAAGGTACAGACAGTATTTGAACCAAAGTTCTTTGACTTCCAGTCCTCCTAATTGCTTTCACAGCTGTGTTATTACCAACTTTTCATCAAGCTTCAACTCCTCCAAAGGACAATGGTCATTTTCCTGATGGCTTGGAAAGGTGTAGAGAGGGGGAAATGCCACCTAAGTCTAAGTCATGTGGCCTTGAAACTTGATAATTTGGCTGGCCTATTTGAGAGAACTTGTTTCACCATGGCATCTTGCCACATGGCCTTTAAACAAATTTGGTTCAATGGGATATAAAGCCAAATGAAATATGACTCCTGCTTTAGTTCATCTATTGGTTTAATAAGATTATTATATGAAATAATTCATAATTATGAAGAGTGATGAGGCAATAAATGATAATGACTCTCCATGTCACTTACTATCCTACCTCAAAACATTTTTCACTCACCATTTCCTGTGCCTGGAATGCACTTTCCACATCTGGCTAATTAATTTTTTAGATATAACCAGAAGGTAGCTAGGTGGCTCAGTAGATAGAGAACCAAGCATGGAGATGTGAGGTCCTGGGTTCAAATTTGACCTCAGGTACTTCCTAGCTGTATGACCTCAGACAAATCACTTAAGCTTCATTGCCTAGAACTTACCAACTTTTTGACTTATAATGGATTCTCAGACAGAAGGTAAGGGTTTTGTTTTTTTGTAAAGACATAACCAGCTGCTGCTAAAAAGCACAAATGTTACCTTTTTCTTGAAGTCTCTCCTAATTCCAGACAAATCAGAATTTTTTTCCTTTCTCAGAATCAGACGTGACTTAGTATGCATTTATGATGTTCTGTTTTAGACAATCTGCATTGCATTATCTTTCTTCATGTTGTATCTCATTCCCAAATAGCATGATTTGAGGTCAGAGATCCTGACTTTCTCATTTTTATATGTCTCCCTGAGCCTAGATAGGGATCTACATATGGTATTATTAAATGTTTCTTAAAAGAAATTTAACAATCACTACCAAGAGTTTCAGTAAGGACTATCCTGTTCAAAAAAAAAAAAAGAATCAACAGTAGAAAGTTGTGATGTGTAAGCTGAATTCTGTTTTTTTTAAAATATAAAGCAATCAAATAATCACTCTTTTCTTGTCTCCCCCACATCTCCATCTTTGTTTCTCCTCCTCTTTCTGTAGCAAGAAAGCAACCTTTACTTTGTTGTTGTCTTGGAAAACAACTCTGCTGACAGCAGATTGTAAATTTAAAGGGAGTCCATAACACCATTGGGTGTTGTTTAGTTTATGGGGCCTTCATGAAATCACAGACATATATTTCATTTTCATGGGTTCTTTTTTTTTTCTTTTACAGTGAGCATGCAATCTTCTTACCAGATCTGTGATACAGCATCACTACCAATTTAAATATATTCAGAGGACAAAAAGTAAAGTATATATAGAAATTTGCCTCCATTCTAAGAGGACAGCTTGCCCAAGATCTGTGTGACAGAGAGGAACAAAAGTGCATCAGAAATAAGAAAATTATTATTATTATTATTATTATTATTTTTAAAACCCATACCTTCCATCTTGGGTTCAATACTGTGTATTGGTTCCAAGGCAGAAGAGCGGTAAGGGCTAGGCAATAGAGGTTAAGTGACTTGCCCAAGGTCACACAGCTGGGAAGAATCTGAAACAGATTTGAACCCAAGACCTCCCATCTCTAGATCTAGCTCTCAATCCACTGAGCTACCCAGCTGCCCCCAGATATAAGAAAATTATTGAATAATTTAGATAAAAGAGACCAGAGGACAGTAAGATCGATAGATAGATAGATAGATAGATAGATAGATAGATAGATAGATGATAGATAGATAGATGATAGATACATCTATACATAAATACATAGATACATAAATATAGATATATAGATACACAGATACATGGATACATAGATACGTAGATAAAAAATGAATACATACTTAAGTAGATAGGAAGGTAGATGATAGTTTTATGGGGGTGGCAAAATCAGAGACAGAGAGACAGAGAATGTATTGTACAATTTTATATACTTTTAATATAATGTTCAAATATAGAGACCTTAGAACCTGGATTATTAAAAATGAAGGAACCCTTAGACCATAGAAGATTACAGAATTGAATACAGAATATCAGAGCATACAAGGGACTTTGGCTACAAGAGAATTTAGAGCATAATAATCCATCATTTCCATATTATTTGTCTGTGGACTGGAAGAATCATATAGATGTTTTTAGATCAGTCTAATATTTTCCTACAAATGATTCTTATTAAAACTTTTAAAAATTACTTCTTATCTCTTAAGCACTCCCCTATCCTCTATCTTAGTCCCTTGACTCATTCTCTGAGAATGAGTTTGGTGAAGAAGAGTATTTAAATATTTCATTAAGACTTCCTTAAAGATTAAGGCCAAAACAGATGTTCTACTCTAATCATCTCATTTATTAAATAAAAAATGGAGGCCCAAATAGAAGATAATTTCACCAACTTTACATCACTTGTTACACCTCATGGAATTAGAGTTGGAAGCTTGTTAAGGGTCATCTAGTCCAATTTGTTCATTTTACAGATGAGGAAATTGAGGACTAGATAGAAGAGGGAATTGACCAAGGACTTATCCAAGATCATATGGTTCATAAGTGATGGAAGTAGACCTTAAAATCCAGGTCATCTGGACCAAGAATAATGCAATCAATTAAAAATAATAGTTGCCAAGTACAGAATTAAATAAATACATTTGGATCTTCTCTTTGGGCCTATCCAAACTGAGCCATCATGGATTCCTTTTGTATCATTCATAAGTAGTCTCTTTTCTATTTATGACTAGAGATACACACAATGTGGTATAATTGGGAGTGTTATCCATGAATATGAAACATCCAATGGATTGATTATTTCCCAAGGCATGGAAAAGGACACTTCTATCTACTTTTGTCTATCCATCATAGGAATTTATTGCTTTTATGCCTTTGACCTGGCCTTTATTCCTCCCAACCCTTAGATTTGAAATTTGAAGACTGATATACTTTCCCCTGAACCCTATCCTTATATTGAACTGTCCTCTAAATGAGAAAAAAAATAATAGGTATTATAGAAACTTATAATCTCAAAATAACTAGGGATTTCAAGATTCATCCAGTGCCATTTCCATTAAAATCAACTATTCCCTCTATAATATCAATGATGAGTGATTGAGGCCTATAGGTGGCATAATAAATAAAGTGGCAGACCCAGTGTTAGGAAAGCATGAGTTCAAATCCAGCATCAGACACTTAGCTTGGCAGATCCATTAACTTCTCTCTGCCTCAGTTTCTTTATTTATTAAAGGGAAAAAAATAAGATCCCATCAGTATTATTGTGAGGATCAAATAAGATAATAATCATAAAGCCCTTAGCACAGTGCCTAGCACATAATAAATACCATGTAAATATTAACAATTCTTATTATTGTCATCTTTATCATCATCATTTGTTATTATTTTTTATCCTTTTTTTTCTATCTTAGAATCAATACTGTGAATTGGTTCCAAGGCAGAAGAGTAGTAAAGGCTGGACAATGGGGGTTAAGTGACTTGCACAGGATCCCAAAGCAATGAAATATCTGAGATCATATTTGAATTCAGGACCTTTCATCTCTAGGCCTGGTTCTCAATCCACCAAACCATCAATTTCCCCTTTATTATTGTTATTATTATCCTATAGCCTATACTTCAGATCCTCCTTGTACAAATAACTCTCTACCACTTTCTCCATAATCCAGCCACATTTTACTTCTTGCTGTTCCTTGTACTTGGTACCACATTTTCCATCCCTATGACCTTTCATAATTGGTTTCTCATGCTGCAATATTCTAGTTCTCATTTTCACTTGTTAAAATTCCTAACTCTTTTATGACTTACCTCAGACACCAAATGACACAAGAGGCATCTCTAGGTTCCTGCAGATGCTGGAGCTTCCTTCCTACAAATCTTACTTACCATCTGCTAGACAGACAGATAGATAGAGATATAGATAGATGGATATATATGCAATATTTTACATACCTAATTATTTACATGCTTTCTCCCCTATTAGATAGTAAACTACTTGAAAGCAAAGCTTATTTTTGCTTTTTCTTTATAACTCAGGTATTTAACACATAATTTGGACAAGATATTCAATAAGAATTATATTTTTTTCTTCATTCAGCCTAGGGCACTCCTCACATACACACTAACTATGAATGCTGGTAAAGAAAAGCATACCATGAGGAAAGCCAATAAAAACTCCAGAGAAAGGATAGAAGCTTCCAATAGCAGGGGAAAGTGGTTGCTGAGGGGAACAGAAGCCATTAGTTGTGCCTATCCTGAGGAACTCACTCAGGAAACAGAAGTATATAGTAATGCTTTGAATAGAAAAATTCTAGCAATAGTTACGTCTGTAGACATTGAATGCTGCCATTGCAGAGTAGAGGCATATTTCAATAGTTTAGTAAATTTGTTTTTAGGAATAAATATGGTCTGAGCCTCTCCTCTAAGAGTGTAGGGAAGTATAGAGTCCAGCCTTAGTAAATAAGGAACTGATGATAAGGATATGAGCTAACAAAAGAGATACATACACTCAAAAAAAATTATGTGTCAAAAGACAACCAGGGAGAAGAGATTAATTCTATAACTGAAAGTAGAACTTCAAAGAAAAAAAATTCTCAACACAATGACTGCAAGAGTACCTGAATGGTTCCAATAAAAAAAACAATTTTTTTCTTAAATGGAAGAAAGAAATTAGGAGAATGAATAGCTTAAAAAGAAAGTAGAAAATAAGAAAAATGATCTCCCTAATATTTAGGCTGAACCAAAATCATTAATTCTACTTAACAACTTAGAACAAAACCAAAAGTTTTGTGGAAAGAAAGAAAATCTGAAGAATTTTATAAAAGATCTAGAAAAAGAAAAAAATAATTTAAGAATCATCAAACTCTCTGAAAACTATAATAAAATAAAACCAAGATTCTGAATTTTAAGAAACCATAAGTAAAACTACCTGGAATTAATCCAAAGAAAAGGCAAAATAGAAAGAACCCACTGGTTATCTCCTTAAACAAATACCTAAAGAAAAATTTCCAGTTATGTCAGATCTGAAAACCAGAATATATTATATATATATACATATATATGTATATTATCCACATAGAATTCAAGTACTTAGATATCACAATCACGACAATACAGCAAGCAACTTCAGGGATTTTAATGCAAGAAGAAAGAAAATATTTCACAATAATATTACAAAAGACATATGATAAAGTCTTAAAACACAGAGAACAATTCTAAAGAAAAATACCATTTAATAGACTAGATTTTAAGAATTCTTTATGAAATTATTGGTACTGATTGTAAGATTTAAAATGTAAAAACAGGAGCCAAGTGAAACATAAATAGGTAAAATGATGTATTTATATTTCTAATAGTGAAGAATAAAGGAGACAGAGACAGAGAGAGAGAGAGAGAGAAGAAAGAAAAAGAAGAAAGAGAAAGAAAACAATATTTCAAAACTTTAATCATAAAAATGAAAGTGCTTTGTGAATACAAATTATTATTCAAATTCAATTCAACAAACATCTTTTGTGAAAATTGTACTGTCTTCACATGGGGCTTAATGGATGTTTATTGAACTGAATTGAATTGGAGTTGGGCTTTTAAACCTATAAAATATTTTAACATTATCATTCTTATAAGCAGAAATAATAGATGACATTTATATAGTACTTTAAACATTGGGAAATAATTTGGGCAGAGAGTATATCCCAAAAGTCTTAGTGAAGTTTTAAGCTTTAGCTGCAATAATGCAGGGACATTGGCTTTATCAAATTTTAAACTTAAAGAATCTTGTGAGATAGGTACTAAAAGCATTATTTTCTACATTTTGTTGGTTAAGAAAACACTTGACCAGGACTCATTCTGAAAGTCTCTTGTCCCCTGTCTCTCTCTCACCAACTCTGTGGCCTTGGAGTCTTCCCTTAAAGACAAAATGTTCTCATTTTTCACCTACTTTAGAGAACCATTGTGAAGCTTATAGGAGTTAGCCAATATGAACATTCTTTGTAAAGATAAAGCAAGTGCCAGAGATGGGTGATCAAGGATGATTGGTGAAAAGGACTGTGGAATTGGAGTGAGCATTGACACTCTTGCTGTATGACCTCCAGTAATTTGAAAACAGAAAGTCACTAAGCAAAGAAGGGGCTTGATTTCACCCAGCCTTGGTCAAAGTTGAGTTTGCCAATGTGTTCTGATTAGCATGAGCTCAATTAGGAGCAGAGGTAAGCATTGTGGCCAGACCAGGCTAGAGAACTCAGTCACTTTGCCAGATTTCAATTTAATTATCTATTCACAGATTCTATTATTTGCTCCTTAACGTTGATAATTGAAGTTGCTCCTCTGACTTAAGTTTCTTCTTGGAAATATAATTAATGTGTCTATTTCTCCAGGAGACTAATACTTACTCTCAGACTCCTAACAAACATCCTCTATATTCTTCTGAGTATTTTGTTTTGATCCATGATCTCTTAACCAATGTCTAATATCTAGCTGTATGTGAAATTTCACCTGTTAGCTTTTCCATGAGCAATTATCAATGTACACTGGATTTTATTTTTTAATGGCTTTGTACACAGTTGGAAAACAAGAATGGGAAGGGAATTGGCCTATTTTATTTAAGTGCTTTAGCTGAGTGTATAAATATAAAATTCTTCAATCAACTGCAAAATAAAATCAACACATCTTTATTAAATGGTTTCTCTAAGCAAAGCATTGTTTTTAGAACAGAGAAAGAAATAAATAATTAAAGATACTCATATTATCATAGAAATTAGGAACTATGAATTCAAACTGAGGATAAGTTATTCATTTTCTGTGTGACCTCAGAAAAGTTTTTGAACCTCAGTTCTTCAACCATCTCTAGTCCTCTAACCATGTCTTAAGCTAATCCATCTCTTAGCTCCATTCCAGTCCTAAATTTTGATTCTTTGAAGGAGAGAGACCCTTTGTTGGATCTAACATCTCATTGATGTGGAAGCTTTTTCTAATGGCATAGATCACCATCTAGTTATCCTTTGATTTTCTTTTTCATGTTCTTCTGCAAAAAGAGTCTCCACCCAACACTGGAGGTCTTTTGTTATTTTCTCATTATCAGACAAGTCAGAAGATATATTAAAATACATCATAAGAGTGTTGTTTGAACTTTAAGATATTTACTCTGGAGATATAGTGGGACTAATTGTTTTCCTCCAATAATTGAAGGATTGGCATATTGAAAATGACTTCTTGGTTCCAGGGAAGAAAAAGTTCCCAATGATAGATGACAAAGAAATGTATTTCCAGTTAATGTTAGAAAGAAGTTCTTTCAATTGGAATTGTTCAAAAGTGGAGTGGATGACCTTGTAAGTTAAAGAACTTAAGACTGGAGGTTCTATTGACTAATCTTAAGTCAGAGATCCTTGAAAAAAAGATGTTTTGAAGCAGTGTAAAATGGATTTAGAAAAGAGTTTTAACTTATAAGCTTCTACTTCTAATCTGGATGTTTTTTGCCATATGATTATTAGCAAAGAATTTAACCTCTCTGGGGCATTAATTCCTTATCAACTCTTGAGAATAAAATCAACATGTATTAATTGAAGGGTTTCTATAAGCAAAAAAGTATTGTGATGATACAGAGGAGAATTAAAGGTGCCCACATTGCCATTGGGATTAGGGTATAATAATACTTATATTCCCCATCTATAATTGTTATTGTGAAGGAGGAATGTTGCAAACCTAAAAACTCTGAAAACTATATAAATATTATTAATTGAATATAAGAACTAACCAGTATTGATTCTCAGTCTAAGCTAGTCAACCTTAATGTCTATTCCTTATCTGAAAGAATGATTTTGGGGTTCTTGAGAGCTGATAGAGCAATAAAAAGAGGAGTAGAATCTGAATGCAGTTTCTTTGCCTCTAGGTACTAATGTCCTTTCTACCATAACATGCTCTTATTGTGTTGAACTAAATAATTAAATTGAACTACTTTGAGAATTATGTCATATCAAAATAATTGAATTTAACTTCATTGACTAATAGGAGTTAAGAGTTAGAATGAATGAACATCACTTACTTTATCCCACACACATTTGTTTAGCTGACGAATTTGAAGTCCAGAAAAGTTAGGTTCTTTAATCAAAGTCATACAGATATATCACAGCAGAGTTGGGAATTAAAGCCACCACCTGAAAACCCAGGGCTAATGGTCTTCCAATGAAACCAAGTTTCCTCCTTCACACATAGTTCTTCTCTTCTGCATGCCAAGCCTACATAATTGTCTCCCTTCATCCCAGGAGGTGTCGTAGGGACCTTTGACTCCACTGTTCTTCTGTGTAAGGACCAATGGTAATCAGTTCAACCTTTTTATTGTGTTTCCTGTGAGGATTCTACTGTAATTTCTCTAGTTCAATCAGTATTGCCAGTTCTTAAATATATCTTATAATTCTCACCTAATTCAGAAAGGAGAACTAGGTGGTTTTTAAATAAGGGTATATATCTTGTAATCTTAGCTCCCTTTCATTAATGTTGTGTCTGTATAAGAACACTCAGGCACACCACCAGCAGGATACCAATTGGCCAACATTTAAGTAAGAAAAGCTGATGAGAATTTTGAGGGTGGTTTTCCTAGCATATTTGAGAGACCTACTATTGGCTTTCTGTCACTTTCTTCAGGTCTGATTAACGCTGCATAAAATTGAAGATTTTTTCAGCTATTCTTCAAAGGAAAGTGGGTTTTCTGATCTCTCTCTCTCTTTCTCTCTCTTTCTCTTCTTCTCTTCCTTTCTCTCAAATAAGCATTTGAATTACCTTGGTGTGAATGAACAAATAAAATAATGAGGATCAATACACAGCTATAAGGCAAATGCTGAAATCAGCAATGAACACATGCTCATTATAGAGATGGAATGGCTGAGCCTTAAGGTGCACAGGGTTGATGAAACCACTCATTTCTAAACTCCATAAAGTACTCCAGATTGTAAAAGGCAGCAGAAACGTCAGTAGACCACCCTATTATTGAAGAACTTTTCAGTTGAGTGGGTTTTCTCACATCATCATTTGGAATAACAGAGAAAAATATCAAGAATGCTCAAAAAACTCAGTTTTCTTTTTGTGCCTAGAAGCAGGGATGATGCTTGCTAATAATACGACCTCAAGTTTATAGAACATCTTAAGATTTATCCAGTACTCTCTCAAAACCTGTAAGACAGAGTATTGAAAATTTACAGATGAGAACATTAAGTCTTAGAGGGGATGAATAAATTTCATTTAGTTGGCATAGACAATAGAATGTGAGAATTGGAGTTAGGAAATTTGAATTCAAATTCTGACTTAGATACTGTTTGATCCAGGTTAACCTCTTTTAGACTCAGTTTACTCATCTATAAAGTGAGGATAATAAAGCAACTACTTCACAGAGTAGTCATAAAAATCAAATGATATAAAATATACAAAGCACTTTGCAAAATCTTACAACTCCAAATAATTGCTATCATAATTATAGAAATTAATAATCATAACAATAAGAAATATTAGAAGCTCAATAAATTCCAAGCAAGAATTTTCAGGCACATTTCTTATCTCTATGTCCTTTATAATTTTTAGCATTTAATTATGCTTTTCTAAAGAAAATAAAAATAATATATGATCCTACTGTTTTCATTGCTTGTTGGCAAAACACAGCTTTCCTCCAATAATATGTCACCTATGAATATATTAAAATCATACAAGTTTTCTTGTTAAAGAAAACTCAGAGATTACTCCAGTACCCATATGATATTAACCAAATTATTAAATAAGCTGCAACAACCACCTTCTCTTCTTATTGTCAGGTTTAAGAAGCCATGTGACATCCCTCCTTTAATTCATCAATATACCTGTGGATCTATGACACCATTAATGAGAATAATTCTTCTACAGATCAGAACCCAAACATATGTTTTCTCCTGGAAAAATATGTCCAAAGTTTTTGCGTTTTTTTTAACAACCTATGATCACTTTCTCCTTCCAGTTACTAATAATGGGAGCATATTTTGATTTGATTTGAAGGATTTAATCATGTTCTTCATAGCATTTCTCTAACTCTTTATTCTCTTCAACAGATGTTGACAAATAAGTTGCCATTACTTTCATTGTTTTCATTTTAGGGGGAGGGTTGTTTTTGTTTTCATTTATAATTGTCATGAGTATGACCCATAAAATGAGGGAGCTCCTTTATTTCTATTTCCTCAGAGAACCTGAGTCATTCTCCTAATTAGCTACTATTTCCTGCCTCTTTTGATTTTGTTTTTACTAGGATGTTCATTTTAAGGCATTCTGATGAAAACTGCTCATCTTCCACAAAAGAAAGAAAAAAGAAGAGTCTCGGAAATGCACTAGCCATCAGAATCCTAGGCCCCAGTTTCATCACAGGTGACTTGGCTATGTGAACCAACTAGCCCAGATAATTTCCATTTTGTTTTTCTTCATTGCTCAGACAAAAGCCAGTGAATCTATTATCTAGGAATTCCCCTCTTCTAAGAACAACAGAAAATAAAATCTAGGATGTGAAGTTTTCAACATGAATTACAAATTCATAAAGTTGGATAATAATAATAGTCTGCATTTGTATAGCATTATAAGTTTTCAAAGCAATTTACATACACCAACTCAATTATCCTCTAAACCACCTTGTAAGGTGAGAACTAAAGCTCGTATTATCACTATTTTAGAGATGCAGAAGTAGATGCTGGTAGACTATGGAATTTGTCCATAGTTTCATATCTAAGAAGGGAACTAGGTACATAGAAGATAAAACACTCAACTTATAATCAAGAAGGCCGGAAATAGAATTTTGCTTCCAGTACTTAAGAGTTATGTGAGCCTAGGAAAATCACTTAACCTCTCTTGACCTCAATTTCCTTATCTATGAAATGGGAATAACAATCACACCTACCTCTTGAAGATAAAATGAGATAACAAGTAGAAAGTGGTTTGCAAACCTAAAAGTATTATATGCAATATTATTATAAGGAGCTATTAGTATTAGTAGTAATAATATCTAAGGCAAGATTTCAAGTCAGGCTTTAGAGCTATGAGACAAATATGTTTTACAACAAGGTTATGTTGCCTCTCTAAGGTAATTAGAGTGACAAGGAAAGGAGGGAGGAGGAGAATAATCAATACCTTTAATTTCACTGGCATAAAAATCTCCCTAATAACAGAAGTCCATCTACCTGTTCAAGTTGGTGCCTTTGTGGCAACTTACAGCCTTAGAAAAGTCACCAAGGGCATTTAAAAGTTAATTACTTTACCCAAAGTCTCACATTCAACAAGTGTCAGAGGTGGTACTTTAATCAAAGTCTTCCTAACCATAATGCCTACTCTGTATCCACTTTACCATATTGCCATTCAGCTTAATTTTTTTTAAAACCTTACCTAAACTTGACTCCCTCATGATATATACTCTATGAGCTGCACCCAGAACCTTACTTTTTATTCATGCTTCAGAAATTGTAGATTCCAATGGGCCATCTACTGTCATAGAAAACCTAAGGCATAGCTCATGCCTTCAGTCCCTTTGCAAAACTGACAGAGTGGAGGGGTACAAGCAAAGAGTGAGCTGGAGCCATCTCAAAACCTAATAAGAAAAGCAATTCTTAATCATCAGTGTGAGAATTTATGCCTTGGAAATCAGTAAACACTTTAAATCAGTCTGATTTGTTGCTTTGTTCATTTCTAGAATTAAGAAAGTGATAGAAACTTATTAATAACATAGAAAATATTTTAAATGTATCATTTTTTTTCAAAGAGATGATTGTTAAACATTTATCAACACACGCTCGCTTACAAAACAAAGCATCATGAATTAATTTAATCCATTACTGGAAAATATAGTACAATATTATATCAAACAATTCAGTATAATTTAATACAGTACAAGATAGTACAACATGATATGATCTGATATGAAATATCATGATATGATATATAATAGGATATGTGATGTGATGTATGACACTACATGTTTTATAATTGGAATTTAAGGAAAGGGAATGTTTTAAGGATGGGAACATACACAAGTACATAAATAATTTTATTAGCTCAAAGGGATGGGGATGGTAGGGGATGGACCAACTGACTATTTCCCACCCAGATATTAACTCAATAAGGTTTCTACTCTAAGTATAGCCTAACTAAACTATAAGTAAACTAAAAAGATAAAGTCCAAAAGGAAAGCACAGGTTCTCCCAAAATTTCCAGACTCCTTAGTAGGGTCAGACTGAAGAATCCAGTTGTATGGTCCTTTCAATGATCCTGGAAAGAGATGAGGTCACACCCAAATCACTTCTGTCCACCAGAGTGAATGGGGAACCCAAATTCAACCTTTTTCTTGAGGATAATCCAAGGCAGGCAGCTTCAAAGAAGATTTATTCAGAAGACTCTCAGACTCACAGTCTCTGTGTCTGAATCCCAACTTCAGAGAGTCAGTTGTTAACTACCCAACCACATAGAATCCTGACCCAGCCAGCTCTACAGAATCTTGGCCTGAGTGTTGTCAATCAACTTTGAAAAATCCCTAGCTACAGTCCTCCCTTTGCACAAAGCCGAAATTGTGTTAAAAGTACTATTTTGGCATTTGTGTACCAATTTACTTACATATTACTTAAACTAAAATATCTACCCAAAATAACAAACCAATCTACATTCAATTATCTTTATCTAATACTATCCAATTCTAGGGATTTGATCAAGGAAAGGATGAAGGGAATTAAATAATGAACAATTACAAAGTTCAAAATACAGATCAAACATATCAAAAACATAAGCAAATAACATCAAAATCAAAAGATAAACACAACTTTCATTCAAAACATTAAAATCACAAAACTACTCTTATCAACTAATACAAAAACTTCTACTACTATTGCAATCCATAAACATCAGACTTAAAGAAAAAACTTTAAAATTACAATAAACACAACATGGTATAAGTTTTACAAAGAAAATTAAACCAAACCATCAAACTCACTAATGCAAACTATATGTAACAATAGATAAAAGTAAACATAATCTATTTACTTGAATTTTATACATATATACACATATAATACAAACATGCTATATATGTATAGCATACATATACACTCCATGTTTATACACATGTTACATATATGTATACACACACTAGAATACAATTAATTTAACAATCCTAACTATAATATATGCTATCACATATATTTACATATTTATTTACAATTTTTGTGCTATATAAAGTATGTTGCTATGTATGTTACAATGCATTTTGTAGTGTAATTCAGTATTTTACCTTATTTTACCTATCTTAAATTCTAACCTATTTTGTAACTATAACCCTATCTTCTAAACTTTCCTAAAACTAATCTTACCTACCTATATTTCTATTCGAAACTAAGTAGCTAACTATTTTTGTTAGTAACTAACTTATGAATAATTATGACATTGTTACTACCCTAGCTATACATTGTTTCAATTATTCAACTAGTGAATAGTGAATTCTTTTGTGTTTATGTATTTATGTTATTTTTGCTGTTTTGTTATTTTGTTAGTATGTCAGTGTTACTGTTATATTAGTGTTATGTTATTGTTGTATTTGTGTTACTATTGCATGCAACATAGTTACCACAACTTCAGATTTTCCTTCTCTTCTCATCTCATCTTGAATGAAGAATTCTTCTTCTCTAAATCCATGGTAGTAAATGTATTTATAAATGCTTGTGTGAATATATGTTATGTTGTCTTGTGTAATATTACATCATCCAAAATTGTTTTAATGTTAGTCAATCAATTACTTGATTCTCTTCATTGCAAATTTCCTCTAAAGTCTTTATATTTATAAGTTTTTCAGTCTTTTGCTATGTCCATTAATTTCTGAATCCTATTCTTCATCTGCATTTTCCTCTTCCATCCAAATGTCCTCTTCCACTGGAATGATCCTCTTCTTACTGATCTTTTTGACTGCAAATGATATATGATATGATATGATGTGATATGATATGGCATAACAAGCATTTATTAAGCCGCTACTTAGAGCTGTGAATTTCAAAACTACTCCACCCTGTTCAGACCATTCTTTGGAGGATGGGATTTAGCTATTTCCTGATCAATGACAATGGAGATACTTGGAGTAACAGAGTTGGGTCTTGGAAACTGCAATCTCCACCCTACTCAGGTAGAGATTAGGAAGGGCTGCAGCAAACTCAAGATTTAATTATTTGAGAATATGGCCCTCAACAAACACGTGCAAAAAAGGACAGACCTCTGGGCGGTCCTAGGTCAAGCTAGAGCCACCATTGGCACTTGTGAGGCACAGGGAGTGAAGTAGGGAACAGCTTCTGGAATTTGCTGACTTCCTGTGGACAGAGCTAGATGCCAGTTCCTGTGAGGAGCTTGAGCAGCGAGGAGGCCCAGCAGACAGCTTTCCTTCAGATCAGTCACGTGAGCCAAGGACTGATTCTCTTCCCTACCTTGGCTTTTTGGGGCCTAAAACTCCCTCTGGCTCTGCCAGAAGGTTGAGTTAACCCTTTTCCCTTTCCTCCTCTCTCCTTTGCTCCCTGTCCTGTTTCCTTACTCCCATTGTGATTAAACCATCATAAACTCCATTCTGACTTGAGTGTTTCATTTAGGAATTTCATAAGTAAATTCCTTGGTAACCATAAATTAATATTATAACAATCTTTAAAGGTGATTTTCACCATAACAGAGCAAGGAATTATTTTAGGCCTTAGAGATGATTTATAAAAATAAATAAAATATGATTCTCACCATTAATAAACTTACAGTTCTACCAGGGTAACATATAGATAATAGATGATAATCATTTGAGAAAGAAGAAAACATGGATAGAGAAATCAGGAGAGATTCCCAATATCAATGTCCATTTTTTTCTGTGTTCATGTTCCCATGATGTCACACTTCCTCAAAGCCCTTCAGTACAAAAACATCCTCTGGTTTCCTTTGAAGCCAGAATTGACTGACAGTCATTCATTACTTCATTTCTTTGGGACTTGGTATAATAAGATTCAGAGCTGGAATAGACTTTTTAAGTTTCCCACCTTGATTTATAGATATAAAAAGCAGGCTCAGAGAGGGTAAGCAACTTGCCTGATGTCACATGGGCAGAGAAAGAACTAGAACTCAAAGCCCATTTTCTAACCTCCAAAACCTAATGCTCTCTCCTCCCTCTCAAAGTGCCTCTGAGCTTGGGGGGCTGAAAGATGAAGACCTCACATTTGATACAAAGGTCTGGCTCTCTATCCTCCAATTTCTTCTCACTGATAAATAATGGATAATGAGGAGCTAAACTATTACATGCATTAAACATTTGGCATAGAGCTCCAGGACAGCTGGAAACAGCTAATATGGGGTTCAGCTCAGCGTGAAATCTGCAGTGGCTTAGAGGGAGTCCCTTTGGAATGGTGTTCGATGCTGCCAAGTTCATTATGAGAAGAAAAAAAATATTTCCCCTCTTGCAGTCTCATTTGTAAAATGAGGGGCTTGTACTGTATGATATCAAAGATCTTTTCCAGCTCTAATATATGTTTTAACATTTTGAATTGGAAAAAAATCTGACAGCTCTCAATTTCTATAGTTTAAGGTCTCTTTCATCTTCAGCATTATGTTTGAACACTTCATGATATAAGGTCCTGCCTTGGTAAAACATTTTAGGTTCCAACATTCTAAAGTTTTCTTTTGTTCCTATATTCTTTAGTAAGGACTTTTCCAGACCTAACAATCTCTATTCAGGTATTCTGTTTTCACCAGTTACTTTTGGATTGAAAAATCAATATTTTTAAGGTCCTTTCTCATTCTGGAATTTTCTATTCTATGTTTTAAAATTCCAATTTTGTGGTCTTATCTGTCCCAAAACTACTCATGTCTCATAAGACTATGAGTTCAGTGTTATTGTTCAGTTGTTTCAGTCATGTCTGACTCTTTATGATCCCTTATCGGGTTTTCTTTAAGGAAATAGTGATTTACCATTTTATTCTCTAGCTTATGTTAAAGATGAGAAAACTGAGGCAAATAGGGTCAAGCGACTCACCCTGAGCCATACAACTAGTATGTATCTAAGGCCAGATTTGAATTCACTGGACAGAAACAAACACATACATCCTCCTTCAGACCTTTCTGACTCTGGGAAAGTTGCTCCAAATTTCTAGGCCTCAGTTTTCTTCTCTGTAAAATGAAAATGAAGGAGTTAGATTCAAGGCCTCTAAGGTCTCAAGGCCTCAACCCTTAAATCTATGATTTATGCCAGTCTCATAAGACACCTATTTTCTTCCTTTCAAAAACATTGCATTTTTGCCTCCCGATTTCACTATTGAGACCTTTTTATCTCTTAAAATCCAGTTTTCTTTGCATTTTATTAGGTCTCTGGATGCCACGTATTGTTTCTCTTAAACTTTTTAAATTTGCTTGCTCCAAATTTGGGTTCAGGGGGAATCTCTTTGCCTTATTTTTCTCCTTCACAGAGGTCCTAAGATGTAATAATCATTTATCCCTATGGTTCCATTTCTTTTTCAAGAGACATTTTCTCTTTGTTGGTCACAATCAGGTATGGAATAATTGTTAACCTAGCTCATTTTAAGGATGAAACCATCATTTTTACAAGTCAAATGTTCCTCAGCTGTTTTACTGTTAGGAGGGGGAGGGGGGGGGCTACAGAAGATGTCTGAATAGTTGAAGTTTCCCATAATTAAAAAAAAAACAACATTCATTTTCCCATGCCAGGTATGTGATCTGTTTCCCCAACTCATTTATTTCATCCTTCTGTCCAGGTTGTATGGATGATAATTTCTGGGATGGAAAGTATAATCAGATGCTCAAAAAAATCTACCTCAATCAGAAAGGTGATTAAATACTATCTCACTGGCCACCTTGCTGCCAAAACGAAAAACTTTTCTGTGAGGAAAGAAAATTCTCTATAGTTTTTTTTTTTGTTGTTGTTGTATTTCTACAGCTTCTGGAAACTACAAATTTTTCCTGTACAATTAGTCAGTCTTAATGAGAGATTATCACTGTATTTTATAGAAATTTGTGAAATGGGGGCACTGTGAAATGTCATGTCACATTTCTTGTGACTTTGGGAAATGTCACTCAGTGAATCATCCTAGTAAATTCATTATTGCCACCAATAAAGTCTTTGTGTATTGAGAAGAAGAACAGAGTTAGAGAAATTGGTTGGCCACAGTTCATAGAACAGAAAAACAGAGAAGAATGGCAGAATCTGAGTTTTTAAAACACTTGGGATGTCTGCCTTCAGAGGAAATCATTTCTTGCCCCTACTGGGTCTATTTATGTTTTAAAAGAGGATACTTGAAATGGATAATATTTGCCCTGAGGAAATAAATCTTTAATGGTGGCATATCTGGCACTAGATGAGCTAATAAAAGGGCTTTGGGCTTTTTTTTAAGACCTGAAAGAATTTCCCAGGACTTTTAACATTCTGTCTTATAGGTGAATCCATGGATAATTCAATACATTTAAATTCAGCAAATATTTATTAAATGCCTACTATGTACAAGGTACTATTTAGGGCACTAATTTATAGAAAGAAAGAAAGAAAGAAAGAAAGAAAGAAAGAAAGAAAGAAAGAAAGAAAGAAAGAAAGAAAGAAAGAAAGAAAGAAAGAAAGAAAGAAAGAAAGAAAGAAAGAAAGAAAGAAAGAAAGAGGGAAAGAAAGAAAGAAAGAAAGAAGGAAAGGAAGAAAGAAAGAAAGGAAGGAAGGAAGGAAGGAAGGAAGGAAGGAAGGAAGGAAGGAAGGAAGGAAGGAAGGAAGGAAGGAAGGAAGAGAGAAAGAAAGAAAGGAAGGAAGGAAGGAAGGAAGGAAGGAAGGAAGATGCCCTCAGGGATCTCATATTTTACTAAAGGCATAAAACATAAACATAGGTAAATAAATATAATATAAATTCCATATATTTATGATTTCATGAAATACATACTAAAAAGTGGAGAGTCAGATGAGGCTTCCTGAAGGACATGCTAACTGAATTGAATGTTGAAGAAAATTGGGGATTCCAGAAGGCAGATATGATACAGAAGTGTGTTCTAGGCATCAAAGACCACTTTCCCAACTAAGTGATCCAGTGGATAGAATGCTACATCTAGAGTTAACAAGATGGAAACTCAAATCCATTCTTAGACTTCAGACATTTACTGACAACTTTGGAAAGGTCACTTAACCTCTTTTTGCCTGAATTTTTATAAAATGAGGATAATGATGGTGTTTACCTCCCAGGGTTGTTTTGAGGATCAGAGATAATATTTGGAGAGTAATTAGCCCAGTTTATGAAACACAGAAGATGCTTAAATAAATCCTCTTTTTTTATTTGCATTTTTATAATAGCTAGCATTTATATAGCATTTTAAATTTTGCAATGCACCTTACAAATGATAACATATTTGATTCCCATAACAACTCTATAAAGTAGCAGCTATTTTGACTGTTTTATAGAAGAGGAAACTGAGGGAATGAGAAGTGAGATGACTTGCTAGGATCACAGAGATGATAGGTATCTAAGGCAGAATTTGAACTCAGGATTTTCTGACTCCAAGACCCTCTTATCCACTGTGGCACCTAGATGTGTATGTACAGTCATGATGCTCACTGGACATTGTGTCAACAACACAACCCACTTATGGTGTTAGAATTTTGCCTAACCATGTCTTATTATGTATTTTTACCTCCCTCAAAATTTACTTAATAGTACTCATTCCAAGATAATTACATGTTTGTTTGTTTGTTTTCACTTTATGAGGGATCCCGTTAATCAAAATATACTTTGGACAGCAGGAAGCATTTGCCTTAGTGGTCTGGAATATTGGTTCAGTAACAAGCGATATGAATTAAACATTGATTTGTAGCTGCTGATTGGTTAATAACAATAGACATAGCCAGTATTTCATCCCCAAAGATGATTATTTCATTTGGATGCTATTTATTCCTGCATGATATTATTATATGATATGACTTTGCTTTGTTTGTATTTAAATTTTTGACTTTTCTCATTTTTACCTTCATGAATAAACCTTTACATGAGAGACTCATAATTGCATAATATTTAGTGTAAAAAAGTTTAAAGTCCAGTTCAACCTCTTGATTTTACAGATGAGGAAACTGAGACTCAAAGAGATTTTCCCAAGGTCTTACAAGTAGTATGTGTTTGTATTATAGTCTTAGTATTTTACAAAAGCCAGGATTCTAACACAAACACATGTCTTCTGACACCTAGTCTAATTCTCTTTTATACCGTATGTCCATGATTCTGAGGTTTAGAGATCTGAGATTCCCTTTTTGTCTTTTCAAGAGAGAGCAACTTTGGGCAGAAGATAGTGGCCTTACACTCCAGGGCCACTGTGCAAGTTGTAAATAGAATAGCACATTTTGTTGGGGAAGTGAGAAGCATACTGGGGATGAAAGGTTCCAATTTTCTGGGGAGCAGAGAAAATAACTTGCAGTTATACCCAAACCAACCCTGAATAATTATAAAAAGAGGCTACATCTCCAGACTTAATTTTCTTCTTCAAAAGAAATAATATATTTTTGCATTTTACATAGGTTGAAATTTGAGGTATATTAAAGATTAGTCCTATTCATTTAGTATAAAAGGCCAAAGCAAATTCTATTTTCTCCCATGATGAATAATGATGGCATCAGAGAGTTGGCCTAACTCGTATTTCACATTGACCCAATTCTCTTTAACTGAATGGGAAAGGATGGGGTAGGAATGCTGACCTTTGAAGTTTTCTGACTTAATTCTTTCAGGCGTCAAGGTGTTGTTTTTTGAGCTTTGCCAAATGCCATGGTCAAAGCCAAGGGGCAGCTGTCAAATATATCCATTTGAATTAAAAAGTTACAAGAGGCAATGGGTGAACTATACTAAGTTCCATGGGCTAAACTCAATCATTCTGTCCATACTATCTTTGCAGTAGCTGTACTTTTGGAAGGTCCATTTAATATGACCTTCTGATATTAGTCATTGATGACACTCCTGGCTAGAGACTGATAAAGACTGGTTTAGAAAGGAATTGTGCTAATGAAAAATGGCAAGAGTGCGTATGATATAAAAAATGACCTTCCAATTTTTATCTTCCTCTTTCTTCCAAAGATCTCCTTAAGGTGGCATTCAAGGCCATTTAAAATCTGGGCCTTTTCCAGGGTGACTTTACAAGGTTAATCCCCCCCTCCTTTTCCTTGAGGAACCATAATTTAAAAATGCTTTGGGATTTCCTGCCTTTGTCCTTTTGTTATAGGTTATTACCTTTATCAGAATAATATTATACCTCTCTTCTTTAGGAAATGAGAGTTATGGACTATCTCTAAAACTCCTTCCGACTCTAAGTATTTCAATCCTATAAAAACAAAATTGATATTTTCTATTTTTTCCTATTAGGAAATAGGGAAGAAATCAGTAACTGTAAAATGATGATGTAATAGAGTTTTGAGAACTAACTGGCATACAAGGGTTTGTAGTTCATGACTGTATCATCCCAGTCCTGAGAACCATTTTACTGTGTGATGGATGACCTTTGGGCTAGAAGGTAGATTTAAGTCATACCTGGAATTTCTTAAAGAAACACAGATAGGCTACACAAAGAAAGTCTCAGAGAAGGGAATGAGGACAAAAGGAGATGAATAACAGCAGCAGCAGCTGTAGAGATGATCCCTAGTCCTGCCAAGGACTTCACTTGCCAAAATGGAATGGAATGGAGACAGAGACAGCAGATGACAAAAAGAAACTAAGAGGAGATGGAGTATTTGTAAAGAAAGGGAAGATTGAGGATGGTCATTGGGCCCTGCAAACCCTGAACAGAGGACTAAGACTGATGGTAAAATCATTTTTTTTAAAGACTAAAGAAAGTTCCCCTTCAAAAAGTCTGTTCTTTCCTCAACCTCAATTTAATGTTTCTGTCTAGTATAGGACATAATAAAATACTCTCTACTCAATCCTTTAACCTCAATATATCTTATGCCTTCCTTTTTCTATTAAATATAAAGGAGTCAGGGGTTAGTGATTAACAAAAATTTAAGTTAGATCAGAAAGTGAAGCTTATATCTAAAAGTGGAGACTTTTTCTAACTTCAGACTTTGAGCTGATAGAATTTTATTAATAATTTTCTTTCTATTACAAATACTATGAAATTAGAAAGGGACTACATGAACCTTAGGGCCACCGTACTACCTCAAAGAGTTTGGAGGTCTTTTAAAAAATTGATGTGCAATTGTTTTTCAGTCACGTCTTACTCTTTGTGAGCCCATTTGGGATTTTCTTGGCAAGGATACTGGTTTGTGGTTTGCTATTTTAAATACTACTTCATTAAATGTCCAGATAGAACGAGGATAGAAAGAAAGCAGTGACCAGAAAAAAAGTTCACACCTAAACCTCTCTTCCCCCAAAAAAGGAATAGAATAGCTATAGTAATAGTTCATTACTCTCTCTGTCCAGTAGATAGAGGCTCTAAAATGGATGAAATACCAGCTGGAGAGTTGTATGACTGTCACAGTGACAGAATTTCTCCTAGGGTTCTTAAGTCCAGAGAGTAAGGGAACTGTCTCTGGGATGTTTTTCTGCTCAGGTTTTAGGAGCCTTCATCTTTTCTTTTCATCTGTACTCTGAAAAACTGTGTTCCTCTAAAAAACTCTTGGACATGATTCAATTTTGCCTTTTGGCTCAAAGAAAAATATATTCCCAAATGAGTCTCAGGCATGAGAAGAAAGGTTTGTTCCTACTAATTCAAGCATATTAGTCAGTCTTCAAATATCTATTTCACCTGTCTTCAAGGCATGAAACTTCTTCCAAGATGAGTTCTATGAACATCCCTATCTCAGCGATTTTTCCCTTTTCTTTACCATACAGGTTTGATCATAAGCGAAAAGTCTTTGGGCAAATGCCCTTGTCAATTCCCCATTGGGCAGGAGGGTGGGGAGGATAAACTTAAAAAAAATTTTTTTTAAATCCTTACCTTCTGTCTTGGAATCAATACTGTGTATTAGTTCCAAGGCAGAAGAGTGGTAAGAGCTAGGCAATGGGGGTTAAGTGACTTGCCCAGGGTCACACAGCTGGGAAGTGTCTGAGGTCAAATTTGAATCTAGGACCTCCCATTTCTAGGCCTTGCTCTCAAGGCACTGAGCTACCCAACTGCCTCCTGGACAAACTTTTATATTTCTATCTTCCTGTTGTGAAGATGATATAGGAAGTGAAGGAGGGTGGTAGACTGGGAAATTGACATATAGTTAATGTTGATAAATGCCTGATTATTTATTTCTACTATACTAAACATGTAATATAACTTGCATACATATGTATACATATATAGAGATGAGCTGATAAATATTTTAAAAGTAGTTTACAAAATATAATCATGACACTTAATTATAATATTAAAAAGAAATTTTCTGGATTACATGTTAACCCAATTTTAAATATTTAATTTCTGACATTTCATTTTGCAATGCATTCTCTCTCTCTCTCTCTCTCTCTCTCTCTCTCTCTCTCTCTCTCTCTCTCTCTCTCTCTCTCTCTCTCTCTCTCTCTCTCTCTCTCTCTCATCCCTCCCTTTACCCAAGAAGGCAAGTAATATGATATAGGTTATACATAATTTATATTATCATATAATATATATTTACACATTCATCATGTTGTAAAACAAGAGGCATATTGCTTACATTAGAGAAAAATTCCTGAAGAAAATAAAGCAAAGAATTGTGTTTTCAATTAGCATTCAGATGTTTCTTTAATGGCAATGGATTTCCTTTTTTTGTTATGAGTCTCTTGGAATTGTCCTGGATCCTTGCCAAATCACGACACTCTAAAATTTAATCTGCATTAATAACATTATCTTCTTTATTTTTTCCATCTAAACCATCAACAAAATAATAAATCAGGCCCTGATTTGTAAATTTGCTATTTATAATGTGCAAATGTTCACACTGAAAATTTAACAATCAGCTCTTGAAAGTACATATGAACTTACTCCAGCACAACTCTGGATAGGTGCATAAATATTTATATGTGTACATTTGTTCATATCCATGTATGTATGGAAACAGATGATTGATATAGGTCAATACCTAAATTCACATATGTATATCCATATAAGGGTTAGATATGGATATACATATTCAGATATTGATAGAGATCAATTATAGATACATAGGAAAATAGATAGATGCATATGAATATGGATATGTCTGTTGATATATGTATAGGTGTGTCTTTTGTCAGTATATTAAGAAAAAAATATTGCCAAGTAGAAGGACAAAAGGGAGAGGACTTAATAGGATGAGAACTGACCCTTTTATCTGATTGGTAGAAACATTAATGCATATCCTAGACATAGAAAAATGGTTATATCACCCAGGAAGAACAAAGGGATGAGCCACTGCCAGACACATTAAGATCAAGAGAGCTGTAGAAGGAACTTTGAAATTATTCCCAGAACCAGCTCTGGTATTGGGTACCCATACAAGAGAAATTACTGAGCCTTTGTTTGATAGGTGCCTGTATATGGTCCTCCTGGCTATTGAAAAGAACCAGACATTGATAATAGGACTTTCTACAATTAATCAATAAATATTTATTAGGTACCTACTATGTACCAGACACTGTTCTAAGGGCTGTCATATTAGGAAAAGAGCTTTATTTTAATATAAAAATGTATAATGAACACAGAATGCTTTTTGAATGAAATTGTAGTTTCATTAATCAAATCTATATAAATTTTTTTTAAATCATATATATTATAAATTTATGAAACATGGATTCAGCTTAGAGAAGTAATGCTTACTTATTATACTGTCACTGTATATTTTAAAAGATGAAGATAAAAATAACAATCCTTTTTTACATAAAAATTTGTTTATGTTTTATAATAAATACAAATTCCTCTAGTTGTCTGTGCTCCAAAAAATGATAAGTGGACTGAATACCCACTTCCATCTTTAGCCCCTGTTCTTTTTACTAAAATCACTCTCCCAGGTTTAACTATCTATCCCCTACGGTCATAGAAAGCTCTAACATTCTATATCCTAGTGTTCTAAAGTCACTTCCAGATAAAACTCTTGATTTTAGAGGTCTTTTCAGTTCTAATACTCACTGAACCTCTGTCAATCTCAATTCCTTCATAAACTAAAGAAATTTGGACAGTATAGCCTCTGATTACCTTCCACTTCTAATGCCAAGACCCTCTTGGGGAAAAAACATTGTTGTATGATTATTTCCTTTGTCAGTTAACAATGGAATTCTATTGCATAAAAAATATTTTAAAATTATTTTTTTAATAAAAAGACTGTTTAACACAGATGACCAATCATTTTCCAAATTAAAATGTAATTATGCATCATTTGTGTGTATGTGTGTGAATTTGCATAGAACTTGATTGTTTGGCAAAACTTCTAATTGAAACTAAAAATAAATCCATAGTCCCCTTTCTCTTATATCCCTGTGTGGATTCTCATTGAATACCCCCTCCTCTACCAGACCAGTGAATATGGGAATTGTGTAAAGGCAATTTTATTATTGATTTTTTATTAGAAGTAATGTTTCTTGTTTGAAAAGCAAACTCTGCAAGGGGCTATGGGCTTCTAGTGTCCACTGGGTAATTAAGTCCAAGGTTATGAAAGTTTGAAGTTGTTTACTTCTTCTTAGTAATCCCAATGATGATCATCCATTACTGACCTAATGAAGACCAACTTCATAGTATTTTTCCCTTTTTACTACATGTTGTTATTTATAATTTCAGTAATTTGTAGTCAAATAGTTAAAGCTTAGTTTGTATAAGGTAAAAAAATGAATTCTACTCATTGTTTCACTAAGAATTAAATTCATTCAATGAACTTGCCTATTTCCCTATTTTTCAGTGCTAGGAATGATTATCTAATTGTTTTTAAAATCACATAATTTTCCACTTGAGAAATCATAGTTAAGTTAGAACCAGTGATTTCATATCACTCTCACCTTAATTCAATAAACTCCAATGGCTTCCTATTACCTTCAAGATCAAATGAAAAATACCCTGTTTGGAAATTTTAAAGGCCTTCACAACCTGACTTCTTTTTATGATTCTACTCTTCTTATACTTTATTACTTTCCATGTTTTCCATAATCTAGTAATAATGGCCTAATTGTTGCTTCTTATGCATAGAACCATATGTCCTGACTTTATGGATTTTTACTTACTATCTCCTGTGCCCAGAATGTTGTCCCTCTTCACCTTTGCTTCTTGGTTTCTCTCTTTTTTGTTTTTCAAGATTTAGATCAACTCTCACTTTCTGAAGAAGTCCCTTTCCTGGTTTCCAAACACCCCATTTCCAACTGTAAGTGCCTTCCCTTTGAATTACCTTCCAATTACTTCTGTGTGTTTGGACTTGGAATTAGGAAGACAAGCAAATCTAATCTCAGGCATTTATTTACTCTGTGACCCTGGGCAAGTCACTTAACCTCTCTTTATCTCAGTTTCTTTATCTGTAAAGGTACCAACCTTCCAAGATTATTGGAAGGAAAAACAAGGTAATGGTGAGTTTAGCAGTAATGATCCTATTCTGGGAAAAGCAACTTATTCCCTGGAGTTAAGATCATGCAGAGCAGCAGAGGCAAAGTAGAAGTATTAGGAGGAATTTGATACTCTGCCATCCATTCCTCCAAACAAATGGGAGAAGGGGCTGGGAGAGTTGATGTCCTTGAAAACTTGAATTAAGAAGGGGCAGTTAGGTGGTTGGATGGGTTGAGAATCAGATCTAGAGGCAGGAGGTCCTGAGTTCAAAACTGACTTCAGACTCTTCCTGCCTGTGTGACATTGGGCAAGTCAATTAACCTCAGTGGCCTTGTCCTTTTTCTATCTTGGTACTAAAACAGTCTTGATTCTAAGATAGAATGTAGGGATTTAAAAAGAAACTTGAGTTAACATTGTAGTGGTAAGGCAGCTAGGTTGTACAGTAGAGAGTGCCATGTCTGGAGTCAGGAAGACACATCTTCTTGAGGTCAAATCTGAACTCAGACACTTAATAGTTGTATAACACTGGGCAAGTCACCTAACCCTATTTGCCTCAGTTTCTTCATCTGCCAAATGATATGGAGAAAAAAATAGTAAACCATTCCAGTATATTTGCCAAGAAATCCCAGAAAAAGAGATTACAAAGAGTCAGATATTACTGCAGAAAGATTGAACAGCTGCATGATGGTAAGTTTAGAAGTAACGATATTATTCTGAAAGACTTGAAATCATGAAGAGCAACAGCTGGAGGGTAGAGAGATAGATAGATAGATAGATAGATAGATAGATAGATAGATAGATAGATAGATAGATAGATAGATAGATAGATAGATGTGTAGGTATATAAGTAGGTAGACAAAGAGAAAGAGAGAGATTTAGATAGAGGGAATGAGAGAGATAATTTCCATCTTAATTACCATTATTATTATTATTCCATTTCATAACTTGCATGTGCATAGTTGTTTACATGCTTTTTCTTTAGTTTCTTGATGGCAGGAATCATGTTCTTAGCTTTCTTTATCTCCTCAGTTTTTATCATGGTGCTTAGTATAGTTAATAAATATATATTAAACCAGGCAATGTGCTAAGTGTTGGGGATACAAAAAAAAAAACAAAATAAAACAAACAATAAAAAGTTCCTTCCCATAAGGATCTCTCAACCTAAGGAGGCAAATAACATAGTTTTTCTTTGTTTATTTTTCCTTTGGAAGAGAACTAATAACATCACAGTGTTCTTGACTTGCAGGTGAATTGGAAACAAGTTAGGGTGAGTTGCTCAAAGTCTGCTTCTTTCTTCCAAAGTAATCAAAATCCAGTGGCAAGACAAAAGTCAGGGCTGCTGGCAATCTCTTGGGATGCAATGGATGGATGACCTTGGCATCTTTCATGTCCCACCACACTCTAAGCCCTCCCCTGAACCTGCTTCAGCTGCTTTCATGGTGGGAACAGTCTTCAGATGCCTGGAGTAGACATCACACCCCAAGTCATCAACAGGTCTGAAGCCTGTCAATTATCTTCAACCTGATTTAGCTTACCTGCTGAGACAGTTCCACCAGTGTATTGCCACTGTGTATACTACAGCTTTTTGAAGCCACAAGGGAGAACTGGGTTAAAGCTGAATACAAAAGGTTGATGAGTAGCCCTAAAAGGGTTTAGTAACTGTACCAGAAGTGAAAGTCTTCCCTGAGTTTCCCATCATAGTAAGCACTTAATAAATGTTTGTTGACTGATTAACTTTGCCCTAATCCTTCATGACTCTCACTATCTTAAGGGAACTTTGAATTTGAAGTATATACTTTCATACATTAGATCTACCCACATCAAACAGTTGTTAATTGTAGCACTATAATGTATCTGGTGTGATTTCTTTACTGTGCCTCCCACAAGTCCTGTTATCTCCCAATTCAAGGAAGTTCATTGACTATCCCTCATGGCTGGAGTAAATCATGAAGCCGTAAAATAATGGGGTTAGAGTAAATGGTCTTTGAGATGCCTTCTACCTCTACATCCCTAAATCTATGATTCTAAGTAATTTTTCATATTGTCCAAATTTCCATTTTGGTAAAATGGACCTAAGGGACCTTTCAGTCTAATATTTTATATTCTGTTGTGTAACTTTAGAAAGACAGATTGGAATATATATATATATATATATATATATATATATATATATATATATATATATATATATATATATATATATATATATAAGAGAATGGACGTTAGAATGATAAGATTGGGTTAAAATCTTTCCTCTGCTACTTAGAGGACCTTGATGGAATCCCTTCACTTCTCTAGGTCTCTTGGGTCCCTTCCAGAACTGAAACCTAGATTTTGTGATCCTTAGTCAGTTAAGCTTTCTGGGGCATCTATAAAATAAGGGTCTAATAATCTAGATTCAGGTTCTTAATGTGGAACTTGCGGACCCCTATCTATCATTTGGATAGATTTCAGGTGTTTTGTGAACTTATATGGGGGCAATAACATTCTGAATTTTACTTATCTTAGGTTTTATTTTATATATATATATATATATATATATATATATATATATATATATATATTTTTATGCATTAAAAAATAGGACTCTTAGAGCAGATACATAGTATTCTCTCAACTACCAAAGCTGATTCTGAAAGGAAAAAAAAATTTAAAAACTCCTAGTATAGACAATTTCTAAGATTCCTTCTTTTCTACTGTTATATATTCCAACAGTCTATGGTCTAAGATGCTTTGAAGCACTAATATTAAATATTCCAAATATGTTCTTCTAAAGGTCTTTCCAGATGTAACATTCTGTGTTGCAAGGTCACTTCTATCTGTGACATTCTTTGATTCTATGAATTCATGGTAACTAAAATTAAGTTATAACATTAAAGCTAGACATCAGAGGTAGCTGTTGCCTGGACAATGAGGCTGCCTATTTCCAACTAGGGATCCAAGCTGCAAGAGCCTGATTTATTATTAATGGTGATAATTAATAATATTATTTATAAAGAGCCTTCTCCTACAGCTCTCAGCACACTACACAGATTAAAAAGTCATGAAATAAATATGGAAAAAAGGATAAAATATTAAAAGGCTCAAGGAGGTAACTCAATGTCTCCCACAAGGGGAGCAATACTGAGTCAGGGAGGGACAAGTTTGAAAGGTGACTAGTCAACAGCCTAAGTCCTTCTATTTGACTGAATCATTAAGTAATAGAGAGAATGAAAACAGCTTTTTTAGGATTGTAAAGGAGATATTCTAAGGCACACTTTTTTTTCAACCTCTATTCCAGATATTCTGGCTTCTCAATAAAACTTCCATAATGTAATCTAGCCTCCCTCTATTTTGGAATGTTAGCAAGCAGTGGAATTTGTCTTCAGCTCAAGTAACTTTGGGTTTTGAAACCAAGATGTCCTTGATTTCTTGTCATTAAAATAAGCAAAGTGTTTAGATTGATGTCCCTCCTCTTATTTTAAGGAAGAAAACTGAATTCCAGAATGGGTCAAGGACTCATCTAGCATCACATTGTGTAGTGTCAGCAATTATATCATGGCCTGGATGTTTTTGGATACTTTATCATTTAGGAATCATGGGGCAAATGATGTAAATCTTGAACAAAGATCCTAGAATGAGAAGGAACAGGTTTTAGTCCTACTTTTGCTGTTTCATTTCCATATAACTTTCTCTCAGCCTCAATTTCTTCATCTGAAAAATGGGGAAAGTAGAGCTTGCATATCATAGGATTGTGGTATGGGAGATACTTTATAAACTTTAACTTGACTTTAAAATCCTGAGTTTATGTTAATGTCATTATTATTGTGTGTGTGTGTATATATATATATATATATATATATATATTGCAGAGGACACAAGAATAGAAGGGATTGCATAAATTATTAATGGGAAAAATCCCCACTAACAATGATATCTATATCTGACTTTAGAAATCATACCCTTCCAACTGTACCAAACTTAAGGACATTTCCTCTCTACCTCCTTCCTGACATATAAATTCAATTCCGAAGTTTGAAATGTTCTTTCCTTAGACCTCCCATTGCACTTGGAACTTAGTTTGATTTCAATTACATCTCTATGTGTGTATGTATTCCATTCCCCTCCTGGACCAGAAGGACAGGACATATGTCTTATTCATCCCTGTATCGACCTAATACAGTGCTCGGTACACATTACACATTTTTCACCTCTATCTTAAGGATTGATAATCAAATCAACATTATCTCTGTTATTGTGAAGGGCATGGGAATCTACTGGTCTATAATTCTGCAGAGAATCCATGTACTTCTGATCTTGATGTGGCTTAGTCAAGAGTTGCTTTCTCTGACCATCCCTGTTTGCACCCTGATAAACATCCATATTACCCCTATCCTATCTTTATGTTATCCTTATCCCACTCTTCTCAAATCTTCCCTAGGTTTTCATCCCTCTATCAAGTATATGACTTTATAAGGTTATACTTTGAAATGTAGTTGAGAGATAATACCATCTCTTACATTGCTTGGGTTGAGAAACTGCCTTTGAAACCAATGATCATATAACCCTTCTGTACACCAGGCAACTCTGAGAGGCAATGGTAAAGACCCATGTTGACAAAGGTGTGAAAAAATGCCCAGGCATGCTGGAGGGGACTGCTTAATTTCCCCTATCCACTGCTCCTGCCCCTCTGTACAGCAGTTGAATGCAAACATTTCCTCCTTTCACTGTCTTTGGTGATCCTGGGGGCAAGGGGCTTACACTCACAGGAACCTTGAAAGTATAGCTTAGGCAAGTGATCTCGAAAATGTTTGCTAATGCTGGTATAGACACATTACTGATATGAATTAGGAGAGGAAATTACTATGCTAGAAGATCTCCTCAGAAGTAATTTCCAAAAGTTCCAATTTTGCCTCACCTCCCCCACCAAAAAAAAAAATTCCCTCACTATAGGGGAAAAAGAAAAAAAAAAGGAATAAATAAATGGTCATATCCATATATAATGAAAAAATAACTTACAACTAATTTCATATAGTTTATTGCTGTTGCTTCAGCTTGTACACTGAAAATTAAGGGAAAGGAATAAAATATTTGATTCAACAAATACTAGAACAATAACAAAAAGAATCCTCTTGTAAATGAATGCCTATGCATTTTAACAATGAGGATCATGTTGGTAAATAAAGACCTATAACTTAAATTCTTACTGAGAATATCTATAACTTATTGTCCTTTTAAAGAGTAGACTGAAACTTAAGTAAAGTAGTAAATTGCTCAGGATCACACCACTAGTTCAGAGTTGGAAAACCAATTGGAATACAAATTTTAAAACCCAAAGTGGTGTTCTTTGCTCTACACTACACTGTTTCTTGTATGTTTCAAGTCATAAGAGTGGCCTTGAACATCTTATTTTTGGTTCCATAGAGGAACATAATAAACATTTAAATAGCACATACTCTGTGCCATAGACTTCAATCCATCCTTTGCAAATATTGTTTTAATTGATCTTCAGAAAACAAAAAGCTGAGCTTAGGAAGGCACCAAAGTGAGGCGAAGGACTACGATTCCCTTTCTGACATGAAGTTCAAGCTTATAAGCTATCTCTATCCTGTCTATCATATCTATCTATCTAGCTTGCTAGCTAGCTAGCTAAATAGCTAGCTAATCTGTCTGTCCATCTAACTATATATACATAGATATATATTTTTAGATTGTGTGTGTATATATACACATATATGCATGCTTGATACATTAGATATACTATATACAAGTGTAAAGATATATATGTGAATGTATATATTTTATGAATTTTTCTTCATTTCAAAGAGGACCAATGACTTAGGTGAGGTCTTGATTTGTACATGGATTGCATTTAAGTGAAGCAGAGCTGCACAAAATTGTTAGCCCCTCTCTCTTTCTCTTTCAGAGTCATTAAAGTCCAGTGGCAAGACAAAAATAAAGGTGACTGGTGATGATTCAGGATGCAGTTAATGACACCTTGATATCTTTTTGATCTCACCAAGCTCTAAGTGTTCCATAGTACCTACCTAACCTGCCTTCGTGACCATTGGAACAAATTGTTCTCATCACCCATTGTTCAGGTGAAACTTTTACATGCCTGGTCAAGAGACCCCCACCCCCAACTCACCGATGGATTTGAGGGCTGTAGATTAATTTCAAACTAGTTTAGCCAATTGGTTAAAAGGAGTTTATCAGGGTGTGTCCACTGTAATGCATATGCATATGTGTATTTATAACATGCATATATATTATTCACATGTATACATATTTTAGACACACAGACATATATAACATATATGTGTGTATATATATGTATACATATATATATATATACACAGTTATAGAGACAGTTTTAGCATAAAGTGTATCCCCCATTCTTTCCCTCTGGACTGGTTTGCTCATCCAAACAATCTTTTAGATTTCTAGGAATAACCGAAATATGTAGGACTACCCTCTTATTACATGCCACTCCATCATCTGAGCCCTCACTGAAGTATTTATCATCCACACCAAAATAGCCACCACAATACTATTAACTCCACCATTGAACACTTACTATATGATAAATTAAAAGCAACAATAATTATATTGAATACTCAATAGAAAATGAGAGAAATAATATTCTTATTCTAATAGTGAACCAATAAAATTGGGTCATACTCTTCCACCAATGAAAATAGTATCTGTGAGAGACTATGTACATGTATTTATAGAAATTTAGTAGGGAACATAAGAACAGTTAAACTATTTACTTGGTCCAACCTTCAAATCTGGATTGCAGGCTTTGATGACCTCCACCTACTCTGGAAGAATCTGTACCATACTAAGATCAAGTAGCAAAGAATATGTGGAACATTTAATATATAATATGTGTGTATATTATATATATATACATAATTAGAAATTCTGAGGATAAGGATGAGTTGAGACTGTAATAGAAAATTAAGGATAATAAAAAGTATAATTTTTTCTATGATGTATAATAGAGAAGAATCAAAAAAGGACAGAATCTATCTTGACAGTGAATGGAGGTTGATAACTGACATGAGAGTAAAGACAGTCATTTAGTTCATCTTTTCCTTCTGTTTTATATCCCAAGGATAATGACATCTGCTCTTGAAAAGACAAGACAAGAATCATTAAGAGAGAGCTAACCCTCAAGAGAAATAAAGAATATTTAGCTATACTTGAAAAATAAGTCATTTCTTCCTTGAAAGGCTTTTTTGGATACTGAAAGAACTATTAGATTTGATTGAAGAGTCACTGTCACTGATATTTTAAAGATTGTTAGGAGTTAGAGATTTTCTATGGGCTATAGGGAACACATATTCTCATTTTCAAAAAGAAAAAAAAAGGAAGAGAATAGAATCTGCAAGCCTTGTCACAAAAAACCTAACTTTGATTCCTGGTGAATTCTAGAAGAGGTAATTAAAAGAATAATTAGTGCACATCTAGAAAAAGGTTAGCAATGAGCCAACATGGCATCATTCAGAATAGATCATGTCAAAACAAACTTCATTTTCTTTTTCGTCTGATTTGCTGATTACTATATTAATGAGATGGTGTAATTACAGTTTATCTAGATTTCATCAAAACATTTGGTAGAGTATTTCATAGGTCTTAGATTTAAGGATCAAAAGGACCTCCAAAGTCATATAATTGGGTCTCAGAATGTTATAAATAAGGAAGTTAATTCATAGAATTGTGAAATATCTTAAGTATTTAACATAGATATTATTTGATATTAATATAGTTAACATAAATATCTATTAACATAGAACATAGCATAATTAGAATTCATACTGATTTCCTATGAAAACATATAGACTTCTGATTGGATAAAACTAAAATTAGATGATTTCAAACTGGTTTGAATGACCTTATTAAAGGAGTAATTTTTGGTTATTCATGGCAACTTGGCAAGTCTCCAGTAGAATTCCTGAGGGAATCCTTTTTTACCTTATATGTTTAACATTTTTATAGTCAATGACTTCCAAGAACACATAACTCAAATGTTTATTAAATTTACAGATGTCAGAAAAATCATATGAACATCTAATAAATTGGTTGAGAGAGTAAAGATTCTAAAAAAGCTTTTGAATAATTAGGACACTGGACTGAATCTAATAAGATTAAGTCCTATAGTGATAAATGTCTTATTTTCAGGTTTTTAGAATTAACTTCAGAAATTCTGTGTGGGTGAGATATGATCACGTAATAAGTTGTCTAAAAAAATCTATAGTATGATTTAAGCGACTACAACATCCATCTGAATCAACAAAGATGGCAGTAAGAGAGGCATATCTTTTGGGAATAGGGAATCTTTCTATATTCTGCCATGATGAGAATGCAACTAGTACACTGTATTCATATCTTGGCTTCATAGTTTAGTACACACATTATTTAGCTGGAAAGAACCTAGGATGATGAAAGTTCTTGAATTTTTATCAAATGAAGATCAGTTAAAGCTACATGAGATGTTAAATATTGAGAAGGTAGGTTCAACAGTGACATTTTTATTGAAGTATCTCAAAAACTATCCTGTGAAAAAAAAGGACATTAGAAACATGTCTACTTGGCCTTAGAGGGAAGAACAACATATGTGTAAGTGATAATCTTTGTAGGAAGATTCTAGCATTAAGAGAAATAAAAAAGGTGTCTTGCTGATCAGAGCCAAATCACAGAATGATAAATAAGTAATGAGGAATATCAAATAGTGTGTCTGGAATGTCAAATGAATGATAAAATAGTGTATAGGAAAGATGGAAAGGTAAAAATGGAAACAGATGTTGGAAGACTTTAACTGTACTATGTATCATGGCCAGTAAATATGTTGTTTTCTTAAGGTCAAGCTATGTGGATGTCTTCTCTACCCAAAGGCATAGGAAAACTCATGAACTAAGCATGAAGTTAGTAGTAGCATTGATGACCTTTATGTTATCAACTCTCTCCCAGGAAACACACTAATGAATCTTAGCACCAAGCCTCCAAGCAATGCTCCAAAAGTTCATTGTTGGTGCTTTGTGAGCTCAGTTCACATGAATAAAGAAGTATCTAGTAACATTCATAAGACTTCTCTTCATGACGCAATCAGCTTCCATTTGGAGACCTCTCCAGGTGTTCACATAAAGTTGAAATGGCTCATTTCTGAAAAGCAGCATTAAATTAGGATTCTAGTCTCCTTTTCATAGATGGGCTGATTGGAGGTGTTACTCACAGCTGCAGACCTCTACAATTCTACCCTCCCCACTGTGGTCCGTCTTAGAAATTTCCTTATGTTCTCTTCACATGTGTACTACTTTGTAAATAGAATGACTGGAATTCTAGATATAGTCTGTTTCAAATCTTAATCTCCTTTCCTTAGCAAGAGAAGAAAAGGGTTCAATATGTATTAAAGAAGTTTATTGGACTGAGGAGTAATTTAAGAAGTGTGGGCAAGTTTGGAGGACATACACAGAATAAATTTCTGGGCAGTAGGAATATTGAGCAAACAATGTCTAAATAGATTATTTTAAACTACAAAGTCAGAGTTTTACAATTGAAAGTATTGAGCTATTCTAATTGGAACAGGAGGTCTGCCTATCAACTCCTCCCTCTTTTTGTTTCCCATATTCCAGCCTAAAGTCACCTTGCCTTTTTTTGATTACCATGCCATACTATTGAATTATATAAAGCTTGTGATCTACTAAAATGCTATATTTTCACATGTATGAGGGGACATAAATCCTCAAAAGTATCTCAATAAAATACTTTTTAAGATCTTTTTAAATAATTTTAAATTAAAAAAAAACATTTTAAAATCATATTTGTTCTATTCTGTACTTGTGCAATTAACTTTTTTTTTAAAAAGCTAGAATATAGGACTATGTTTGTATATATTAAATTACTACTTGTGAGATTGGGCTGATAATTTCATTTTGTATATAATCTCTTAGATTCTACCACCCAAAGTATCTATCCCCATATCCTATCACCTGGACATTTGTAACTATGACTTCATCTAAGTCACGGGATGAAAATGTTGACTAGAACTCAGTTAACAACCAGTCCTGTGCCATCCCACTAATAATCCCTGTTCAGAACCCAATTTTTCATTTATATCTTCTTTGAGTCTTGAACCCATAGGTCCATTTCTAGTTTATGGTTTTTTACTTTATCTTCTGACCATATCTCTTTGTTAATCTCCAGGCTGATTTTTTTCTTTTCACCCCTTCTTTGAACTTGATACTAACCTAATACAACCCCAGTGGTACTGAACACCCCTCTAGCTAATGTAGGTGGACAGCTAGTGAAAAGGGAGACAACATGGTCAAGAAGAAAAACAAACAAACAAACAAACATTGTCTTTGAAGTCACAGATTCAGAAGTTACAATCCACCACTTCTTTTGTTGCTTTGGTCAAGTCACTTAATATCTCTGGTCTTTAGTATACTCAATTATAAAATGTGCAGTTTGGGATAGATGGTCTTTGAAGTCTCTTCCAGATCTATTCCAAGGGTCCATTGATCTGATTTTTCTTGCATATACAGAGAAAGGACTAATATAATTCTACTTTCCTCAAACCAGGTAAGAACACATTTGGATTCCTTTGTTTAATTCTATAAGCATATTTCCTAAAGCTTATTGGTAGGCTCAAGCATGTCCAGAAGAGGGCAATTACAATGATGAATGAAAAGAAAACCATTATATACAAGGGCCAGCTAAGGTATATGGGATGACTATAAGGGAAGACAGTGGGAAAATGACAGCTTTCTTCAAGTGCCTGAAGGAATGACATATGGGAAAGGATTTGGACTCATTTTTTTTTCTCCAGAAGATAGACCTGGGAGCAAAGGTTAGAAGGTGCCAAGAGGATAAAGGAGATTTCTAGAAGTTGACTGAACTTCTTTTTTTTTTTGAGATGGAGTGAGTATCACAAACATCTTTAGAGGTCTTTAAAAGAGTTTGCAAAACCCGTTGTCAGAATAGAGGAGATTCATGATTTGCAAAAGATGATAATTGACATCTCTTCCAACTATGAATTTCTATGATGTTAATACTCATCAGACCTTGAGAATTATTTCTGGCCCTGCTTGAATATTTTGGACCTCCACTAGAGATAGGGAAATATGTGATAAGGGCATCCCAGTGACAGTAATAATAGGATGATTTGAAAGCCTATAATTGACCCTGAAAGTATAACATGCTAGGAAAGGTGAAAACTTTCATGATGATCAGTGCCACCAGTTCCAGGGATGTTGAGAGAATAAAATGGGAAAAATACCTATATTTTTCAAATCTTAAAATGCTATACTATTGATTTTTTTTATTTTATTGATTTGTTCATTTTATCTAAGGTTTCATAGTTAATAAATGACAGAGGTGTGGGTTTTGCCTGCATTCCCTCCACCTGAAATATTTCTTTGTCCATCAAGAAATTGAAAGAGATGTCAATACAAAAACTAGAAGTCACTGAAGTCAGAACCTTGGCTTAACATTTTGGAATGAACAGAAAAGAACTCACTGGAACCACAAATACTTAATATTTTCTCAAAAAATAAAATCTGTCCAAAGATCTTGTTAATACAGTAAAAATTTATTTTTTGTAAATTAGCATTTTTTAATTTTTAAATGCAGCTCTAGATGGACTATTTAGGGAAAAAATTCAAAATAAAACAGAAGTCAAACCTGCCATTTATTGCTAGTGAGATTAACTTGTAAATCTCTCCATATGTCCCTCAGAGAAGACAAAGAAGGCATAGATGATTAGATCATACCTGAGAAACCAAAAATCATGAATTTTGAATTGATGACATGATCAAAAAAGTCAAGTCAAACTCTTTGCTGTGGAACACAATCAATTCCAGTAATATTGAATTAGATTTCTGTTTCATCAAAATTGATGAAACATTATGACTTCAGTATCTTATTCAGTATCACAAAGGGTGCTGAAATTTCAGGGATGCTGAGAAATAATAAAAAACAATGACAATCAAACTAAAATATTTCATTTTTGAATGAATTTTCTTTTCAGGAATGCTTTTGGACACTTCAAGGGATCATGGGATTGTAGAGCTAAAAAGAACTTTGGAACACAGAATATCAGTATAAGGAATATAAAATATTAGTTTGAAGAGTAGTTGAAAATCAACCAGATTGAATCTACTTATTTTTCATGAGGATAGAAAATCAAGTCCAGAAAGAAGAATCTTTCTATTGCCTTTTGGATAGAGCATTGGACTAAGAGGTGGGAATACCTGAGTTCATATTCAGCATCAGAAACTTCCTAGCTGTGTGACTTTGAGCAAGTTGCTTCACCTTTTTCAGGCAGTCTTAGTTTCCTCATCTATAAGATGACATTACCTCCCAAGGTTTTTGTGAGGATCAGATGAGATAGATGTAGAGCATTTCCTAAGTGTAAAAGTATTCTATAATTGGTAGATATTTTATTAATTTGTTCATATTCCCCACAGTCACACAGTTATAAAATGACTGAGAAGTACAGGTATTGCTCCCATCCCTGGGAAGAATGTTCCTCATTTTGCCATGGAATTTACAGAAATATTCATGATTTGTCTAGAAGTCATAGGAGGTAGAACCTTGCCATATCATTTATGAAAGTTTGGCAGTTCATTTGGTTACTATTTAATATGTCTCAAGATAATATTAAAGAACCCTAATCAAAGCTATGTTACTCTTTTATGCCCTGTTGGTGTTTCTTGTGTATTAGATTGAGATTAGTATAGCTGTGAGGAAACATGGATTGTGTAAATATATGTGTGTTTCTTTTGGAGGGGGGGGGGAGTAAGGAGGAGAGGGATTCAACTTTTGTTTTACTGGCATAAGAATGCCAGATGAGGAAATGTTCTTTATCAATGAAAACCAACCACTGTTCTGCAATTTAGGATATCAAAGAGTTGTCCCATGGCACTGAGAAGTTATGAAAGTTGACTAGGGACACACAATCGAATATGTATCAAACGAAGGACTTGAGCCTATACCTTCCTATCTCATAAACTGATAACTCCACATTGCCACTCCAGAGGCAGGAGATTGCTCAGGGAATAGAATTTTGTACCTGAAAACAAAGATAGATTTTTTAAATTAAAGTTTAATTTAGTTTAGAGTTAAAATTTAACTACAGATACATTTTAGTTGTGTGATTCTTGTCACATCACTTAAACTCTATTTACCTTAGTTTCCTCGACTATAAAATGGGAATTATAATGGCATCCACCTTGCAGGGTAGTATGAGAACTAAATATGTGTAAAAAGTATTTAGCACAGTTCCTGGCACATGGTAAGTACTATTCCATTCCTGCATATATCCATTTTAACTTGCATTAAAATATGAAATAGGATGTCAGAATTAAGAAAGAATAATAGTAATAACTTGTATTTATTACATAGCATTATATAGATGATATAACATATTCTTCATAGTCACCTTGGGAAGTAAGTGGTATAAGTTTAATGCTCACTTTACAGATAAGAGAACTGAAGGTCGGACTCACACACAGGATGTATGAGTTGCTCTTTAAGCAATTTTCTCAGAATCACACAGAGAGGAGGTATCAGGGCTTGAATTCAGGTCAAAACAGATTTTGAGGCCAGCTCTCTAACAATTCCACCAGGATGCCTCTCCTGCTCTCTTTCTCACTCTCATGCTCTCTCTGACTCTCTTTGCCTCTCTATGTCTGTGTCTGTCTGTCTGTCTGTCTGTCCCTCTCTTTCTCTCTCACTCCATCTCTCTCCTCTTTCATATTCTCCCCCCTCACCTCTTCTCTTTTCTTTCTCTGTCTCTGTCTCTCTCTGGCTCTTTCTCCCTCCCTACCTCTCTCTGGCTCAGAATCTATCTGTCTCTATCTTTCCCCCTGTACCTTCTTCTCTCGGGATCTGGCTAGATCTCTCTGTCTTAATTTCCATCCCTATCTTCTTCCCATCTCAGTTTCTCTTTCTGTCTCTGCCTCTCTCCTTTCCTTCCTCTTCTCTTCCTCCTTCCCTCCTCTGTCCTCTCCTCTCTAACTCTCTGTCTTTGTCTCTGTTTCTCTCTCTCTCTGGCTCTTTGTCTGTTTCTGTCTCTGTCTCTCCCTCTCTCCCCATTGCATCCCCAGGACCCTGGTTCTTGTCAGTCTTTCCAGCATGTATGTACTATCTGCCTGGAGAAAAATAAGTGTTTCAGAATAAGGCATTCAAGTGATATTCTACTTATATTCTGAGAACTTAGTAGAATTCTTGACACATAGTAAGAACTTAATATATGCTTTAAAATCATTAATTCATTCATGCATTCAGTAGGCAAAAGAGAATTATACCTTTTATTTTTCTGGTATTTTTCTGACAACACTACAAATTTCAGCCTATTATGTATAAGCTCTGTGAAAATTGATTTTTTGACTACATTTGCTGCTTATGTAGTCCCTTCCTCTATGATTCCAAGGTTCTCTATATATTCAAGGTAGCCAATGGCAAGAGCATGTGTTAATCATAAAAGTTGGAAGTTGATTGGGGTACATGATGTATGGAAAGCTTGTCATGTTTATGATATCATGGTAATTCAGTGTTGACACTTCCCTTTCTAATCCAAAATACTTAAAAATTCATGTCATTGAAGACTCGTTCACATTGTATTCAGATACTGTTTGATATGATGGAGACCTGAATTCTAGTTCCAACTCTGCCTAAACTTGCAAAATTGCCTTGCAAAATTCATTTCATGTTTGATGAAAAGAACTGATGTTGTTTGCTCAGGAAGAAGAATTTGGAGGGGATATGATACCTGTTTGTAACAAATCTGAAAGTCTATCATGTAGCAATGAGTTTAGTCTTGGCCTGCCTTTCCCTTAGAAGCAGAATACGAAATTATGTGTGGAAATTATTCTTAAAAGACAAATTTAGATTCAATATGAGAAGATCAAAAGTAAATAAAACTTTACTAATAACTAGAGATAACCAAAAGTGGAATGGGTTGCCCAAGGAAGTAGTGCTTAGGGTAAGAGGTTTCTATACTCAATGGATTGTGTAAGTTCCTCCCTCACTGGGCCAATTCTGATGAGAGTATGGTTCATGAGCTCCCCTTCTCACCTCTCTCATCCTCCCCTTCAGTGTAAAAACTTTCATGATTCTTTTATGTGTGATAATTTGCACTTTACTCTTTTTTCCCTTCCTCGCTACTCCCAATATATTCCTCTTTTTCATGCCTTAATTTTATTTTTTCTATAAACCCATTAAATTCAACTTACAACTTCATCTCCATCTATGCATACTCTTTGTAACTGTCCTAATAATGATAAAATTCTTGGCAATCACAAGAATCATCTTCCCATAAAGATATGTAAATAGTTAAATCTTATTGAATTTTTTTCATTTCTCTTTCTTGTTTACCATTTTATGCTTCTCTTGAGTTTTACATTAGAGAGTCAGATTTTCCTATTCAGTTCTACTCTTTTCATCAGGAATTTTTGAAATTCTGCTATTTTATTAAAACCCATTTTCCCCTCTGAATTCTTATGCTCAGTTTTGCTAGATAAATGAGTCTTGGTTGAAGGAGCAGAACCAGGAGAACATTGTAGCCAGAGACAGATAAACTGTGGCACAATTGAATGTAATGGACTTCTCTATTAGCAGCAATGCAATGATGCAGGACAATTCTGAGGGACTTATGAAAAATAATGCTATACATATCCAGAGAAAGAACCATGGGGTTAGAAACAAGACATTTTTTTAAATTCTTGGGTCACATGGTCCAATGGAGATATGTTTGGAGAGGTAGACTCTAAATGATCACTCTATTACAAATATTAATAATATGGAAATAGGTTTTGAACAATGATACATGTAAAACCCAGTGGGATTGCTCATTGGCTACAGGAGGGGGGAAGGAGGGGAGGAAAAGAACATGAATCATGTAACTGTGGAAAAATATTCAAAATTAATTAATTAAATAATTTAAATTTAAAATGTGAAAAACAAATAGATAAATTCAGCTTAGGAAACTTATATAATATTGGAATTGAAAAGTAAAATAGTGTTTTGGAATCAGATATCCTGGTATAAACCTTAACTTATTCATAATAAAAGGTGCTTTGATTAAAATTTGAAAAAAATAATAAAAGATGTCAAATTAGAGAAGAAAATTATATGGTATAACAGAGATATTACTGAAATATGAATTAGGAGAAGCGGATGTCCTCTTAGATAAGATTACTTTCCTTTTACCACCTCAAAGTCTGATGCTATAGTTTGAGAGGGTAAAACAAGATTTTCTGATTTCCCTTCAGGCTATGATAGGTTCTTAATTCCTTTTAGCTCAAACATTTTACTGTCTAAATTTCCAAATAGTTCATATAACTATATTCTATATTGTAAATTATTTTACAATCTATTTTCTAAGATCTCTTCCAGCTCCTATCTCCTAATGTCTATTATAATATTTTACATTTTTAGGTTTCTCCTAGTGTTAAGATTCAAGGTTCTAATTTCCCAATTAATTCAAAGAACTCTATATTCTCTTTTCTAAGGTCTCTCTTAGCTCTAACTACTGTATGGTCTAATATTCTAAGACTCCTCTTGGATCTAAAAATCTAAAAATATTGATGCTCCAATTTTATGTCATAAGGATTCTTCTTCCTGCTCCAACATTGTCTAACAACACATGATGATGAGACCTGTTTGCATACCATATTCATGCATAGGGTTATGTAGATGAATATAATGAAAACCCCCCATTCAGAACTCATGCCATGTTTTGCCCATAAGAATATTTTCACTAACAAGTTGAAAACTCTGGAAAGAAAAAATATATATAATTTCAGCACTATTATAACTTAAGAAGCAACTCAACAATGCTACTACTGCTCTCATTCCTGAAGATCATTATTTTTAGGCTTATGGAGAAAGTGTATTTGATCATGCTGACTTAAAATGTGCCCTCTGAAAGGCACAGAAAATTGTTATGTTTAAAATGTTGGTGTGTAGTACTTTTACAAAAAAGAAAAGAAATTGTCGTATACAAAGAATTGCTCCTTGAATGGTCTACAACTGAAAGTAGCAATAAAAAAAAAACCCTCACAAATAAGAGTCCAGTTAGGGGGAACCATTTTCTTCCCTAGGTATTGATCCTTGAGAATGAAAAGGAGAACCACTGAGAGTTTGATGTCAGGTTTCAGCACCAAACCTTTGTTATCCAAGTTGTAGAGCATCTCCTATTAATTCCTTGCCTCAGAAATCTGCAGACAGTCAATGAAAGTCACTGTACCCCTCTTAAAACCCACTTAATTTAAGAAAATTCAGGTGAAACCAACTACCTGGAGTTGAGTCTACTGGCAGAAGATATGATAGATGAGCATATACATAGTTGTGCAAGAAATGATAGAACCCTATGTAATAGAGAGAGGTAGTGCGATATTTCTATTCCTTGTTCTTCATTCTTTTTGAAGTACACCTATGACCATCTAGTTATGTCTTGGTTTACATGAGTATAGAATCAAAGTGAAGCAGAGTTGCACAGTGTCATTAACCTCACTCTTCTAGATTCATCAGTCCAGTGGCAAGACAAAAGTCAGGATAACTGGTTATGGCCCAGGATGGTGGGTGATCTTATCATCTTAGATGTCTGACCAAGCCCCAAGTACTCCATAGCACATACTTTGGCTTCCTTCAGGGTCACTGGAACAAATTGTTCTGATCTATCCATTCTTCCAGGAGAAGTTTTTACATGTTTGAGGAACTCATCACCCCAAATTATCACCAACATCTTGGTTGTCCTCAAATCGGTTTATCCTGCCTGTCAAGACAATTTTACCAGAGCATCCTTTGAGTACACTACAGCTTCTTCAAGACATAGGTCAAAGTTTGATGAAAGGTAGACACCAAAGGTGGATGAGCAGCACTGAAAATTACTCAGCACACTGTCACACTAGAAGTGCTAGTTCTCTCTGAGCACTCTATATACTTCCCCATAATTCTCCCACTAAAGAAGTAGGACCTTATTCCTAAATATTTCAGCATGAGATAGAGTCATGACAGTTCTCTAGTACTCTATCTTGGTCATACTACTTAATATTCCTTTCTAGGACCATAGGACCATATTTGCAAGAATATCTGTAATATAGAGTGTATTAAGAGGAAAGTGATCAGGATGAAAAATTTTTGCAGACTCTTTCATAAAGGATTAGCCTAAAGAAGAGAAGACTCAGGATATTAGAGTTGTCTAAGTATCTAAGGATTCATCATGTGGAAGAGGCATTATATTTTTCTGCTTGATTTAGAGCAAAGAAATAGAATCAATGTGTAGAATTTATATGGAGGCATATTTGAGTTCCATATAAAAAAATCTTCATAACAATTAGAGGTATTTAAAAGTAAAATGAACTGCCTAATGCAATAGTAAGTTCCCTGTCATTACAGGTCATTAAATTGAAATTGTAGAACTAAAATATTTTGAATAAATTTTGTTGAGTGGGTTTCTATTTATTTTCCAATTAGACTGTAAGATCTTCAAAATCTGAGATTCTAAGACTCTATGATTGAGAGCCAGCCACTATGCTACAATAACTTGCCTCAGAAACAGTCAAGTAAAAGGCTCATGCCAAGGTATCATCAACAGCCAGGGCAGAAGATGCCATTTTTTAAAAGCCTGAGTTATAACCCAGTTGTTAATTACTTTTATAGGACAGCACACTGGATATAAATGATTCCAGTTGTGTTCTCTTTATTGCTATTTCTGTACACTTAATCTATTTTTCCCTTAAATCTATTCAGACAACTTTCCTCATTGCCAGTGGATATATCTTGGGTGTAGCTATTACTGTTTTTATTTCCCTTCTGATTCCAATAATGTTATTCAATGAAAGTGTTACCTTTGGTATCAAAAATGGAAAATGTTTTGTAGTTCTCATCAAATCAGAGAATCTTAGTTTTAGAAGAGTCATAAGAAGTCATCGTGTATACCACCCACCTGAAAAAAAAAGAATCCTCTCTACACCATATTTGACAAATGGCCATCTAGGCTTTTAGTGAAAAGGAAACCACTAGATGATTTTGAATAAGGCAGAAACTGCTTCCTTTGAAATCATATCATTCTACTTTTTGGTAGTTCAAATTGTTAAGAGGTATCCCCTAACCCTTACATTAAGATTGAATTTGACGCTTTGTAGCTTCCATCTATTTCTCCTGATTCTCCTCTGTGAGGTCAAATAAAAACAAGATTAAGTTTTCTTCTATCTCATAGAATTTTAAATATTTGAAGATACCTATCATGCCCTGCTTCTCTTCTCCATTGTAAAAATTCCAAGTTCTTTCCATTGCTCTTTGCACAGTATAAACTCAAAGCCCTTTATTGTCCTATCTGTTCTCTACAAGGTGCCCTCCAGCTAAGCAATGTCTTCACTAAAATGTGATGTCCAAAACTGAGCACAATATTCTATATGTAGTCTGGACAGAGTAGAATAAAAGTGAATAACAGTTCCATCTTTTCATGAAAGTTTTGCTTCTCTGAATGAATAGTAGGATTGAGTTACTTTTCTTGATAGACATAATACACTCAACTGATAATGACCTTTTAGTAAAGTAAAAGCACCAGATATTTTTTCTGAACATGATGATATCTACGTATTCTTTTTGCTGAGTTGATTTATTCTGTTCAAGTATTGTGTTATATGTTTGTCTTGCTTAGTTTTCATTTAAGCTTAATAAATTATATTGTATTTGATTAAGCCCTGTGTTCTAGACTCTAAAGATTTTTTGGAGGAGGAAAAGGATAGAGGGTATGCCTGACTTTCATCTATTATGTTAGCTAACCTGATTAAGCTTTATATTATCTTCATGTAAGTGTGATCAGGCAATGTGCTAAAGGTGTTTGGTAAGCTTTCTGCAACTAAAAGGCAAATAATAAACAAGATGTAAGGATGGTCTTTCAAATTCAAAGGGATCATTTGGTACCTTGTAGAGGATATAAAATTTCAGGAGCCTCATTTATACTTCAAAAATAATGTGGGGATTTTATTTACTCATTTGCATAAGAGCCAGGCATACTAGCCTACTTGATGTTTCTTATACGCAATACTCTATTTCTCATCAAACTAGTTGGTGTGGCTAGTGCACCTGTCCTGAAGTCAGGAAAACTTGAATTAAAATCTAGTCTCAGATACTTACTACCTGAACAATTCACTTAGTACTATTTGCCTCAGTTGCCTCATTTGTAAAATGATGTGGAGAAAAAAATGACAAGCCACTCTAGTATCTTTGTCAATGATATCCCAAAATAGGTTACAAAGAGTTGAATATGACTGAAGACAACTAAACCACCACACCAATAATCCATTAAATGAAATAATAATTCTCATGAGGAATAAACCCTGCCTAGCAGTTGGATATCCTTTCTAACACAGGTATCTTTGCCCACTTATTGTGTTTGACCTTCCTTTTGAAGAAGATCTCTATATTAGATGACCAACTGTTTTTTTTAATTGTATCTTCTTCTGGTCTCTCCAATGACTTCTTTTTCTAGTCAATATAAGTGTGTAATAATTTTATCAGTAGTCTGCAGACAATAACTATAGGAAACAATATTGCAAAGAGGAACCTAGAAGTCATGTACAGACTGTCCCAAAGATTAAAGGAGTATAATTTGCAAATTGTAGGTAGTGCCCAAAAATCACATCTTGAAACAAAGTACTAAATATATAATATTTAAGTTTTCTGTCAGGACTCTCTGATATAATGATATGCTAACCCCAAATAAGTTACAAATAATATCCACAGTAAGACTGCAAGAACACCCAATGGTATAAACAAATTGAAATAATTTGGATGTATTAACTTTAACATTTTACAGATAAGTTTGAGATATTATGTTAATGAATGAATGAATTCTAGAATGGCAAAGATTTTTCCCATCAAAACCTTATAAAAATGTGAACTCCTCTACCAAGTACTCTTATATCTCCATCAGCATCCATGCTATCTAGGGCTTCCAATTCTTTTTGACTTTCTCCCACTCCATCCTCTGCCCCATGCTGTCTATATTTTTCTATTACTATCTTGTTCCATACCCTCTTCTTTTATAGCTACTCTTTCTCACCATTTGCCTCTGTATTTTCTGTGCTGTTCACCTCAGTACCCTCTGTGCCTTATTAAAGTGTGACTGGATCATCACTATGTACTACTATTGTCTTTCCCAGTGAGTATCCAAAAAATGAGGCATGTCACTGGCCCTGGTTTCAAAATTCCATAAATTAATTTACAACTCACAAACAAAATTGCTTAACATGGAGTTGATAATCAAAATAATTAGGGAGGTAATAAAAGTCCATCTACCTTTCATTGATGAATTAAAGTCATCAGATTCAGAAGATTTACATCCTTATATACTGGGAAAAATGAAATAAAACAAAAACAAAACACACACACACATGTTTTTCCTTGGCCACTATCAGTTATGTTTGCAATGTCACAAGAAACTGAAGAGATATCACAACATTGAATAAATGCCAATGTAACTATTAAAAAGAAAAAGAAAACAAATTTATAAACTATAGGACAGAAAGCTTGACTTTAATGACTAGGGAAATTCTAGCACAGATAACTAACGATATGGTTGACAAAAATCTAGAAACGGAAGCTGTGATATAAGAAAGCCAACATGGTTTCATCAAGAGCAACTCAAATAATTTCAACTTCATTTTCTTTTCTGACGAGATCATGGAATTAACAGACACAGGGAATTCTGTGGTCATTGTTCTCCATATTTTGGGGGGAGTTGAGTTTTGATAAAGAATAATATTCTTGAGGAGAAAATGGACAGATATATTTTAGCAAACAATACAATTAAATGGATTGTTTAGTGGTTGAATAGTTATATTTAAATAGTTTTTAATGGTTAAATGTCAATATTTTAGTAGGTTTACAGTGAATAAAGGGTATTTGGTTCTGTTCTGTTTTAACATTTTTATCAATGACTTAGATAAAGGAAAAAATGGATAATTTATCAAAAATCCATATGGCAGAAATTGAAGAGGGTGATCTAACATCCTAAATAATAATTGGGGTTCAAAAGAGTTCTTGACAAGTTAAAGTATTTAGCTGAATGAATCTAATAAGATAAAATTCAGTGAGGAAAATTGTATAAAATCATGTACAGGGATACAAAAATCAACCTGACAAATGAAAAAAAAATGGAACCAAGTTTGTTCAGGGAAAAGTCCAAAGTTTTTTACTGGTCTCAAAGTTCCATATATCTAGGAGTATTATGTGGCAAATATGATCATGGAATGCACGAAGTAAGGCAAGGGCAAAGCAATGATAGGCTTCTTGTACTCTGCTTTCATAAGATCTCATCCAGATTATTGTCTTCCATCATGTGGACCAAGTATAATGTATTTGATAAGCTAGAAAGAATAAATGATGGCAACCAGGGGTTTGAGGACCTTGAGTTCAGGTCACATGAAGACTGAATGAAAGAAATGAAATGCTTTGCTTTGAGAAGACACAGATGGAGAGGAAGGGAATATTGTATCTGTCTTCAAAGATGTGGAGTGAGTGTCAGGAAAAGTTGGGAAACTTGTTCCCTTTATCCTCAGAAAACCAGCAAAAACAGGTGGAGTTGTAAAGAAGTCAATTTCAGCTTTGTGTTGAGAAAACAACAACAACAGCAGCAGCAGCAGCAGCAGCAAAACTTTCAAACAATGGAAGTTTTGGAAGACTTCCGAACTTTGACAAGCTTTGTTGACTTTCCGAAAGAGGAACATCTCCTCTTAAGACACAATGACTTCTTGTTGGTCTTCAAATAGCATCAGAATAACTACATGCCAGATGTGTTACAGTGAGAATTATACTCAGGTATGAAGAAGACTAGATAATGAATGAAGTCTCTTCAAATTCTAATATTATGTGATTTTGTAATTAATTATTTTGTTCAAATATTCTATTAAATAGTAGCAGATTATACTATGATATCCCCATGGCTGGCATTTTACTTCATCATGAAATACAATAGTACTAATGAAAAATTTCAAGTGGGAAAATTCTTCTGGAATTGCTCATGGAATTCTATGGCATTTGGTGTTTGTCTGGAGGTCAAATTCTTATATAAACCAAAAGTGTTATAGTGAATTAATTCAGTGCTTTTCCCTGATGCCACCAATAACATGCCCCTATCAAGTTATTTTGAAAAAAAGCCACGTGCTAGTACTTCTGAACTCAAGCAATGGCACCTTATTTCACAGAGTTTCTTGTTTTAATAGGAAGGGCTCATTTTGAATAAAGATAGAGGATAGGTATTGGTTGATAAGTACTTGAATTAAATTTTATGGACTTACTGTTTGAATTGCATTTTACCCCCCTTTCCAGGGTCTATAAGAATTGTTCTTAGACTCTGGAAAGCACCAAGGGTTGCTCAGTGGAAAAAAGCTGAGCCTGAGCCAAGTAATAATGATGATAATAAGAATTTTCATTTGTAAGAAAATCTTAAATCACATACATATAACACCAAGATGAGAGGAAAACGTTAACTCAGAATCATACAATCATAAGATATTCATGAAATTATAGAACCATAGAATTGTCATATAAACTCAGACTGTTCAGAGAACCATAAGGAATCCATAAACCATAGAATCTTTGTGGTATCAACAAAATGAAATAAAATAAATTTCATAGAATGGTAGAAATTTAATTTTCATGAATTCATAGAAATATATCTTTTCATAAATGTATAGAATATTTAATACTTATAAAGAATATTTACATACAGAAAATTGTCATGTGTACATATTATATGTACATTTTATATGCATATTTAAATTCATACATATATTTTAGATTAACTCAAATTAACAAATAAAATAATTTTTATAAAGTTAAAATGTACAATTTTTATAAATCTCTTCTACAAGATACTTTCTAATTCTGTAATTTTGTGATAGATAGAAAAATAATCCAAAGACTTTTAGGGACAGAGCCTGGAGGACATGGTGAGGTTTGCATCCACAGCAGGGGATAGTGAAGGAGGTTTGGAATCTTGAGGGAAAAGGAGATTCCAAGGGGAGACAGTTGGCTTGAGGAAGCCAAGGGAGACAGAGATTTCTCTCCTGAGCCATACAAATCCCTCATTGATCCTAATCACCACCACCCCCTTCCACAAGACACCAAGGGTTGTCGCAAACCCTGAGAGGAAGAAGAACAGCATCAGAAGATCTCACACAGCTCCTGTAATACTGAGTCTGGACATTGGCTTTGCTGTGCTAAAACCAGGGATCACCAAATCCTGATCCTCTTAGAGACCAGGTTGACAAGGTTGGGTCTCTCAACTTTGGGAGGAGGGAGAAAGATATTTTTAGGCAGATAGGGATTTTCCTTACCCTCTTTCATATAAACTCCAACCTGCAGACATCTTGTTATCTTACCCCTAACCACCATTTGTTAGAATAAAGTATCAGTTATCTTAAATTGACTTCCTTGTCATATTGAAGGGGGTGAGAGCTGATTTCTCTCTCTTTCCCCAAGAGAAAAGATTCACCTATTAATCAGTTATTAGAGGGGAGTAAAGGCAGGCTTAGTGGAGAGACATATTTGAAGAAGACTGAAGGGGGAATCCTTCTCACCCTCCTTCTACTTTTTGGGATCATCTACTCTTTCTCCATTATACCCAAACCAACCCTCTAATACAATTTACTTAAAACTGGGCTTACCTAGTTGTTCTCCAACCTGTCGGAGACAGAGAGATCTTTCCCATTTCTTTGGTCAGATCATCATCTACTTCTCACACCTGTAGCATTGATGCATTCTAGACTTTCCTGTTAAACTCTTTAATTTCTCTGATGTCATGGGACCATCAGATCCTACTGGATCAAGAATCATACCGATAAAGGTCATTCCTAAACCTATACACACAGATTTGATTTCCTACACTGTGAATGCCTGCTGAGTATTGTAAGAGAGAAGTAATCCAATTTGTGCAAGGAGCAATTTCTGATAGAAATCAGATGCAAAGAGAGAGCAGGGAAGGTGCAAGAAGGAAAAAAAAACTAAAAACTAAAAGGAGGGAACCTGAAGCTGGGGAAACTTCAATTAATCACTCTTTTCACCTCACTTCCAGCTGCAAGCCAGAGAGAAGAAGCAGGTCTCTAAGGCTAGGAAGAAGCTTGGGTCTCTCTGGAGATCAATTGTTTCCCTGTGAACCCCTGGATATCTCTCACTCAGTTCTCAACAATAACACAGAGTCATCAATGAATATTGTGGATTGGGACTTGATTAAAGCCATCCACTGAGATCCCCTTTTCAAGGATCTGATTCTCCATCTCTCTCCCTAACTTGTTCCTGTACTCAAGTACTCAAGTTAGATAGCTCAGGAGTAGGGACCAAACCAGCAGCTGGCCAGAAGAGGGATCAAGATGGAGAGCCTTGAACCCTGAGACCTTGAGGAGGTCAGTCTGCCAAAGGGGAAGTCAATATGGCTTCCTGTTCACCCACTTCCCTTGCCTGACATCCTTATCCCTCCTTCCCTGTGTGAACTCAAATAAATTGTCTACTACTTTAGAATTAGGTCTGGTTAGTTTCTAATACTATGAAAGGGGATTGAATATTTGGGGAGGACCATACCTCTCCCCAAAAAGGAGGGTTAGCTCAGGATCCCAGGGATCCAAACAATCAGACCCAAGGAGCAACCATCTCTCCTGAGCTGTATAGGAATCTAAGGTCTGGGGGGTGGGGGTGGTAGTTGGTGTACCTGAAGGATTCAAGAGTCCATCCTGCCTCTCAAGAATAGCTGGGACCAAAAGGAAGGCAGTGTGTAATCTTACCAAATCTTTTCCCTCTGGTTCTTATCCTCCATCTCCCAGAACCATTCTCTGAGGATACATACTCCCTCTCTCAGGGAGACCAGACATGGTTACCTTCCCCTAAAAGAAAGATAGGGGAAGAACAATCTCTCAGCTCTCTCTCCCCATTTCCCTTTTTCCCTCCATCTTCCCTGTGCGTTTCCTTTTTGGTCATACATTACAGTATTTACTCCTGAATATTCAGTAGTCATCTCAAACACAATATGTCCACAATTGAACTAATTTCATTATACACACAGAAGCACAACCTTCTAAAATCCTCTATTTCTGTTGAGGGCTCTACCATCTTCCCAGTTAGTTACATTTATAATCAGGAAGTCTTTCTTAAGTCTCCATCTCCTGCCCCCAACCATATTGGAAAACTGTTAGGTAATCAATTCTATCTTCATAACATCTCTCATATTTTCCTTCTTATATATATATATATATATATATATATATATATATATATGCATGGTCAATGCCTCTGTTCAACCCTTCATATAATAACAGCCTCATAACTGGTCTCCCTATTTCCTTTCTTTCCCAATCTAATCCATCCTCCACAGAGCTAAGCAATCTTTCTAAACATAAGGCTTATGGTTTCTCCACCTGTACAGAATTCTTCAGAAACTCCTTATTAACTATCTCTAAGGAAAAAAAAATTCAATTATTACCATGACATTTCAGGTATCCTTGAACCTGTCTAATTAAATGTTCTTCCCTTTGAAGCACTATAGGTTCCAGAAAAATTGGACAACTTACTGTTATCCAACACTGACTTTCCATTTTCCACTATTATACATTTTAATAATATATTAACATGCACATACTGTACATTCCTTGCTTGGAATGGGAATTCACTTCAACTTTGCTTCTCAAATACCTCTCCACCTCACACTAAGCCTCAACTAAAATGCTACTTAGTTAAGACAGTTGGGATTAGAGTCCAGTGATGAGAATTATCTCCCTCCACTTAGGCTCAGGCCTACATTTCCATGGGCCCTCATAGACACAAGAAAGGAAGCAACAAAGTTGATCAAGAAAACAGTACAGAGGAAAGGAAGTCATTGATTGTGCAAAGAGAAAAACAAAAATGAAGAACAACATGAAAAACATCTTGTGATTAGTAAGTTCTAGTAATGAAAAATCTGTCAAATATAGGAGATAAAATACTGGATTTAGTCAAAATACCTGGATTTGAGTCATGATTCCTTATGTAAAATGGAATTCTTTTTTCTCTTTGACACAAGTGTAAACCCAAAGAGAACAAAGAATTCTCTTTTATACTTATCACCTGAATAACATTAGACAAGGTCTTCAACTTCTTGGACCTTCTTTTCCTCACATATAAAATGAGGTTAAATTAACTGGTTATTAAATTCCTTTCTGACTCTAAAATTTATGAATCTCCCATAATTCTAGCTAAGATATCTAGGTGGCTCAGTGGATAGAGTACCAGTTCTGGAATCAGGAAGACCTGAGTTTAAATCTGGCCTCATATATTTACTATGTGACTTTGGCTAAATCACTTAACCCAGTTTGCCTTAGTTTCCTTTTCTGTAAAATGATCTGGAGAAGGAAATGGCAAACCACTCCAGTATTTTTGCCAAGAAAACCTCAAAAAGGGTCATGAAGTCAGATGACTGAAACAACTAAGCCACAAGATCAAATAATTAGAACTATTCCAAAGTGCAAAGGACTTCCTCAGGGAGGAATAAAGTTTTTCCTCAAAAGATGTCTTCAAGCAAAGGCTGGCTGACTATCTGTCAGGTATAGAAAAGTGAGGGATCCTTTTCAATTTGAGGTTCCTCCCTTTGATGTGCTTTCTTCTTCCATGAATATGTAAGCTCATTGAGGGAAGTGACTGTCTTTCAGCTTTTATTTATTTTCTCAATTCTTAGGATTTTATGCTTCTGTGTCTCTGAAAGGATTATTGGGGCATGAAAAGCATTCATGATATGGACCTATATCACTGCTTGAAGAATTAGGGTTGAGGTAGGATAAAATTTCAGAATATGTAGTGGAACTAGGAGATAAGTGAATATCATAGACTTGGGTACTTCCTCAATGGGAGAGTCTGGGTAGAAATTAATCCATCAAAAGAGGAGGCTATGTCATCACCTACAGCATCTTCTATTTATAGGCAACTGAGGGGGATATGTGAAAGGTGGAAATGAACATATGCATGCAATTGCCACAAGTTTATGAATTTTCTTCCAATTATTTCTGTAAGGGGGCAGCTCATTCAATCATCATTTGAACTATTATCTGCTTCTGAAAAATATAGATAATTTAAAGGAAGTGGCACCAAAACCTCAGTGTTATTTTCCAGGGGATAGATGCTCCTTACCCTAGCTGTGGATAATATGGTTCACCAGGCATCAGTAATATCACCATTAAAAAAAGGCGAGCCATCTTCTTTAGACTATCTGAGTAACCTTCAGTTGTCTAATGAATGAATGATCTTTTCTCCGGATTTCCAGCCAAGCAGCCATTATACTGTTATTCTCCAAATGAAATGGTATTTTGGTCATAATATAGTGGACAAGGCAAAGGCCAGCAGTCTCCTACTTATCTCTTTTTTACAAGAACACCATAATTGGTCATCCATAAAAAGGCCCATGTAAAGATGCTATATGGTGATCATCAGTTCCTTGGGGCATGATACTTTACTTCTTGATGAGTCTATCATATAATAAGAAATTGCTTCTACAAGCCTCAGTGCCAGTTACTGCCTCTTCTCCTCACTCTTGTGTGTGAGATACATTGTGCTGATACAAGACAATCCAATTAAATGAGACCAATATTTATATAGTACCAGACCAAATTCATTCACCCATCTCTTCTTATACCCTTTGTGACCATTGGTAGTATATGGGAGAGGGAACAGGTTATACTGGAAAAATCACATTAGTCTAAGTAGTCATGAGATCTAAGCTCCAGACCAGGCTCCACTTACTTCCTGAGTAGCCCTAGAAAATTTCTGAATTTGTATAGGAGTCAGTTTGAATAGGTTTATGAGAGCCAACAGTTAAATTTTCAGTTTGAACATGTACACCTTGGCAACTGAAAATTATTACCTGCTAAACCTAGGTTTGATTTAGGCTGGGTTTTGTTTTGTTTTTATTTTTGCTAGGGTGAGGGGGTAGACTTTAGAAAGTTATATAGAATATACTACGAATGTGAATTAAATGTAAAAGGATATCATGCATATTCCTTTTTTCTTTTTTCATGTAAAGCTGATTTACTAGCACATCCCTGTACTCACTCCTTTTTATCCTGCCTTCAGTTATTAACATTCTCTACCTCTTGAAATATGTGTATATTATATAACATATACATATAGTATAGTATAATATACATATAATGTATCGTATGGTAAATATAAAGAGTATAGACATCATATAGCATATATAGTAGTAGTAGTAGTAGTAGTCTCTCGGTAACCGAGGATGACGATTGTCTTTGTGAGCTTTCATCTGTGATGAGTGTGCACAAAGACACTTGTGCGTGAAGGAGATTTAAGTGGAAAAGTCGATGCACAGAGACAGTCCCACTCTCTCGGGGTTGGAAGCCTGGGTCCAGTGGCACAAAAAATCTTTACACCTGGAGACTTCCTCAGCTGCATTGGATGGCTGTGTTGTCTTTTGTGCTCCAACATGCCCTGAGCACTCCACAGTGCTTTGCTGTGTTGCCCTCTCAGCCATTGAACCTTCTTAATGGTTTCTTCAGTCTGTTCGGCTGAAGCAGTCTTCACATGCTGGGTGAGCAAAGCCTTAGTTCACCAGGGGTTGGCGATGACCCGATGGCTACCCTCACAAGGTTTAGCCGGCCTGTCGAAGCCATTGCCTGGGGTGTGGCCGCTGCTGCATGCTAGCAGCTACTAGGAGCCATAAGTGAGAGCTGGGTGTCAGGTGAGGGTCAAAGGTTGGAGAGCTGCACTAGGAGGGCACGACAAGCCCTCCATACCGGAGATACTACTACTCCTTGAGCACCCCATACACCCCATATATACTATGCATTATATAGCATATATATAATATATGCATAGTATATAATATGCATATTATATATAAAATATACATATATTTATATAATATATAATTGCTTTATATTTCTGTGTTTATTTGAGCATAGATGTTATATTTTCAATATCATGAATTCTCCCTGAAGTCAAGAGTAGTTTCATTTTCATCTCTATATGTCATCCCTATCACAGAACCACACATATGGAAACTGTTTAATTAAGGCAAAATAAAATTGAATTAAATTGAAATCTATTAGATCTCAGTTTTCTTGTTTATACAATAGGGTAAATAATCCCTGACAATTATCATTTGACTACCGAATATATTTAGTAACCACGAGATATTACGTTGAATAAAAACTTATTACTAAATAATGAATTTAAGCCACAGAGTTCATTGGCCCTGAATAGAGTAAAAATAACAGTCATATAGAGGCTGAACCCACAAATCTAATCAGATCATTTCTTGCTCAACCAGCTCAACTCAGCTGGTTCCCTCTTGGCCCAGGAGGAAATCCAAAGTCCTTTACAATGGCATTCTGGTATTCCTGCCTCCACTTACTATGTGTAACTTTTCTTCAGCCACTTTGTATTTCAGCCTTACTGACCCACTTGGCTCACACCGTCCAAGGCATCATAGCTAACTGCTCAGTGCCTTTTAGAGGGGCTGTCCTGGATCTGTAGAAAATAATCCTTCCTTGCTTCTGTCTCTTAAAATGCTAAGGTCTGTGTGGATAGAACATGCTCCTGGAAGCTCTCCTCCTCGGCCAAGTTGCCAGAGCTCTATCCCTAGATATTATTTTGAGTGTATTTTCATTTATTTTTATGTGTATGTATTGTTTTCCATTTTCCCCAGTAGAATACAAGCTTCCTGTTGGCAGGCTCAGTTTGGCTTTTGATTCATTATCTCCAGAATTTAGCTTAGGGCCTGACTCTGCATATTAGTTACTTAATGAATGCTTGTTGAATCAAATTGAATTGAAGGTTGCAGTTCGTGGTCAGAGAACAGAGCAAAGTTAATTGAATTCTCAGGAAATTTAATGTGTAGTTTTGACCTAAGAACCAATAAGCCCTAAGTAAATGACATTCATCTACTCAGGAGAAGCTAAGCGTAGGATACTTTCTCTCATTACTGTGACAAATTAGAGTAATAATAGTAACAGATAACTTTTCTATGGTGCCTTAAGGCCTACAAAGCACTTTATCTTTGTAATCTCATTTGATTCTCATAATTACGCTCTGAGGTAGGCAGGAAAAAGGATGACTGCTTTATTTTCCATATCAGGAAAGCAGGGTCAGAGAAATAAAATGACTTGACCAGTGTTCTTTGGCTGGAATTTGATAGTGTGATCTAGTGGGAAGAATATCAGAAAATCAGGAAAAAAAATCAGTAAACCTAGTTTCAAATCTTGGCCCTGACACTTCTTGACTGTGCAATCTTGGGTAAGTCACATTCTTTCTGGGCCTTGGTTTTCTCTCTCTTTAAAACACTTGCATTTTATACTTTACCCATTGTTATGTACATCATAGACTGCTATATCAACATGTGCCCTTATTCTGACTCCAAGTTCAATGTTCTTTATATGACCCTGATGATATAGTTTCCTGTTCTCTGGAGCAATTTGTGTATGAATTTATCACAGGAGAAAAAGGTGCATGCAGAGATCATTTAGAAAGCTTGGAAAATTGGAATTGTATGTTTTCTGCCTAAGGACAAGAAAGGTAAAGAAACTGGGAAATAGTGGAGGAGATTAAATGGGAAACATCTGGGAACTGTGCCCTTCCCTGGCAGAGAAATAGATTTTCCATTAGTAATATCTAATAGCTTTGCCTACTATAAAGAATTTGAGTAGAAGAAAATCATTCCATAACAGTATTCTAATGTCAGTGATGAGAAGTGTAAACTACAGTTTTCATTACTTTGTGATTCATTCAGTTCAAGACCATAAAGTCATTTTTTTTCCTCCTTTGTGGTATTCCTAGAAAATGGACATAGAGACTTGCTGGCACATGGCGTCGAAATAGCTAGGAATTTCTGCTCCCAGGACAAGAATGAAATCACCCTTCTCTTGCCATGGGTGTGACACTGACCTGGGGAGGGAGAAAGAGATCACTATCCTCCTTTCTCTCTCTCTCTTTCCCCTCTTGTTTGGGAATCTCAGTAACATTCAATTGCTTTCAAATGTCATCTCTATTCAGATGAATCTTAAATCTTTTCTTTTTCCCTAGGCTGTGATCTTATGGGACCAACAATCTTCAGTATATCTCTATTTTACATCGCTACTCCACAGGCATCTCAGATTCAACATATCCAAAATAGAACTTGCTGTATTTTCCCCAAATCCTTCTTTCCTCTAAACATCCCCATCTCTACTGATATTTGTTCTTGTAAACCCTTAACCTATCATAGCATTTTGCACACATTAATTGCTTAATAAATATTTGCTGAATTTAAATTTGAAGAATCAAACATATGTTGGGAAAGGAGTTGAATGTAGAAGTTGTAAGTGCTTGACACCCCACCTCTCATTTTATTTTAACTAATTATCATGGCTATTTAATTGCTAAACTCTGCTGTTTCTGCATTATTGAATAACTACTAGAGTTTTCATCACTTTGTGGGTGAAGACCCTCTCATCCTGTTTTTAGTTCTGTTCTTTATTATTCATTTCAAAGAGGACCAATGACATGATGGGGTGATAGCTTGACTTTTGTGTGAACAGGATATAAGTGAGGCTTAGACACACAAAATTGTCAGCCTCATTCTCTCTTCAAGAGTCATTGAACTCCAGTGGCAAGACATAAGATTGGCCATGACTGGAGATGCAGTGAATGGCTTTGGTTTCTTTGATGCCTAACCAAGCTCTAAAGGCACTATAATCCCAGCTTCCACTGCCTTTATGGTTGTTGGAACAAAATGTTCTCATTCACTTTCAGCAGAAGAAGTCTTTACATCCCTGGGGTAGACAGACACCCTCCTACTCAGTCATGGCTTTTTGAGGCCTCTCAGTTACTTCAACTAGCTTAGTTTGGCCCATCTGCCATGATGGTTTTTACAAAGTATGGCCACTGCACATGCGAAATAATGGAAGAGATTACATGGTACTTGGACCCACAGGCAGATGCCAAAGGAGAAAAGCATCTCTGAAAAGGGCTCAGCAAGCCTTCACACTAGAGGTATCAGACCTCTCTGAAACCCCATGAACCTGCTTTTTTAGTTACATCTCAGCCCACAGAAGAAATTCAAATTAACCTAGTTTGATACCAACATCTATCAATGGCTGCATCCTCAAGTGATCTTACCAGCTCTGAATGATTCCCCAAGTCCTTCAATGGAATACAATAAACAATTATTAAGTGGATTCTATGGCAAAAATGCTTCACTAGGCACTGGGAATACATAAAGAAAAATTATTTTAAGTCTCTTCCTCCCAGGCAGCTTATCCTGATCTGGGGATACAATATGTAAATAGAAAAGTAAACACAGTAAGGACAAAGAAAACTATATGCTAGGGGACATTAGGAGCATAAAGGAAGGATTCCTCATATATGATTATTTAAATATGAATCAGTGTGTTCTCTACCTGTTGTCCTTTGTGGGTGCCCTATGTCTTTCATACTTACTTTTTCCTCTCTCTGAGGCTCCTAGATCCCAAGATCCTCACCTAGCCCCAACTCACAGTCAGATTGAATTTATCCAAATATTTGAACTGTTTCTTTGGCTTATGATATTCCTATTGTTCAAGATCTGGACTCTTCTCTCACATTTGCCTTTTCCCAACTTCCCAGAATCTTGAGATATAAAATTGGGAGGGAAAGGCTGAAGCTTTCTCTGTTTCATTTGAGATTTAGTAACCAAAAAATGATTACATTTTTCATAAAGGTAAAACAAAACAAAATAAAACAAACAAAACTTGGCTAATTTCAGTCTTTTCCCATAGCTACTCTTCTCATACAGGCTGTCATTACCACCTGCTCATTCTCTTGAAAAAGTTTCCCTTTCTGCCTCCACTCTTTGCACAGCCTCTCAGCTCAATCTACCCTTCACAGCAGTACTACAATAATCTTTCTTATGACTAAATCTGATTATATTTCTCCTCAAATAAAAAAAACCCATCAATGGTTCTCTGAAGACTATTGAGTAAAGGTTAAATCCCTTTGCCTGGTATCCAAGGCCTTTCACTTCCTGATGCTTTCGTGCTTTTCTAAGATTTTATCCTATTCTTGACTATCACCCAGTCTGTAGGGTAGTCAAAATGCTCTATCTACTCTCTATTTCATTCCTCAACTCTATCTAAACACACTTTCTCTGTCTTTGCTTTTCTCCACCTATTAATGGTCTTTCTCTGTTTTTTTCTGTCTCTCTCCCCTCTTTCTCTCTCTGTCGTTCTGTGTCTTTATTCTATCTTTCTGCCTCTCTGTCTCTCTTTCTGTCTCTATCTGCCTTTCTATCAACAGGTTCTCTACTCTTCTCTTTTTTTAATCAAGGTCCCACAGCTAACTCTGGTACTCAATGCTGTGGGACCTTGGGGAAATCATTTATTCTCTCAATTTCCTTAACTATACAAACAGATAATTAGAACTGGTGACCTCTTAGATCACCTCTATCTCTAAATTGTTTATCCTACAGGAAAGAAAAAACTAAAAACAAAAACACAATAACCATACTACATAACCATGGGCTTGTTATGAATGTCAGATGATATGGTAATGTAAAGAGAAAAAACAATTAGGTGGCACAGTAGATAGAGTGGCAGGCTTGGATTCATTATAACTCATCTTAGTAAGTTCAAATCTGGCCTCAGACAACTGGACAAATCACTTAACCCTTCCTCGGCTTCCTCATTTGTAAAATGAACTCGAGAAAGAAATGGCAAATCATTCTAATATATTTGTCAAGAAAATTCCAAATGTGGTCATGAAGAGTCAGACACAATTGAAAAATGACTCAAAAGCAATAAATGTAAAGAGAACTCTTTTAAAGGTATAACAATGACTTTACTTCACTTTCCTTACTTGTTCTGAAATCAAATATGATCACGAAGGTAAAACCATTATAAATCTTAAAGAACTAGATAAATGTGAGGTATCACTCAATGATTATAAGACCCAAAATTGGAAAGGTCATTAGAGATCTAATTTAAATTATATAAATATATTAAATACATAGAGATATATACTAATAAAGCTATACAAATTTTATATGATTTGATCCGTCATCTCATTTTACAGAAAAGGAAGCTGAAGCTCAAAGAAGGGATTTCACTTGAGCAAGGTCTTACAGTTAATATGTGGTATCTATGATTTGAATCCAAGGTTCTTCGTTTCAAATATAACATGTTTTCTGCTATATTATTTTGCTTCACTCTTTCTTATTGTCAGATGACTGACTTTTGAAATTGCCATTGTAATGACAATTTCCAGACTAACCAGGTCATGTTCTTATCTCTTCTACTACCTGGGAAAGAACCCATGTGTGTGTGTGTGTGTGTGTGTCTATGTGTGTGTGTGTGAGAAAGAGAGAGAGAGAGATTTGTATATGTCTATATGTATATGCACATATATGTATATATACACATACATATAAAGAAGAAAGAAATGCATGGTGGGTGAGGGAGTAGACATCAAATGAGAGGACCTTGAGAACCCTAGTCTCTAAAGAAAAGTCCTATGTTCTGCTCTCTAATCTTGGTGACTAGAGTCTCCATCAAGGGAATGGTTTCATATAAGAGCAATTTACCCCAGAGTCCCAGTGGCTAAGAGTGACTGGCAAATATCTTAAGGACATAAGCAGAGTATTAACTTGTCCTTTGCAATTGCTAGTTCTTTTCCCCAGGGACCTCTAGGAAGAGCTTTCAGTTTGGCAGCTCATTTGTCATTTACTTCACATAACTTTGGGTACAGAGAAATGCCACTTGGCTGCCTATTAACTTATGTAGTATGTGGTTTTAATTTTGCATAGTCTTCCATTTTGGTTCAGATTTGAGACATTATTCTAGGAAGCCCTGGGCTAGGCGTTAAGATATATCTTTCCTTTAATAGTGGTTATTCCACTGGCTAGCCCAGGAACTTTGAAAATGACACTTGTTTCCCCTAGGCTTCAGTTTCTATAGATATGAAATTGGAACCACAATGTCTACCTGCACATCACCAAAATGTTGGTAACTAAGAGATGGATTTCTTTGGCCACAGTGACAAATTCAAATTAATATCCTTGGAGAAACTGTTTATTTTGAGGACATCGCAGATACGTCAAGAATGAAAACAATAGTTATAAAACCTGATTGAGTTGTTATGAGGATCACATATGATGTGAATTTATATATGTATACATGAAAAATTATTTGTAAAATTCTATGGAAATATAAAATTTGGGTCTAGTCACTGTCTCTAATCCTGTGTTTCCTTATGTATAAAATGAGACATTAACATTTGAACTATCTACATCACAGAATCATTGTGAGGAAAGTATTTGTCATGCCTTAAGGCACTAGGAAAAGGTGAATTATTGTTAACAATAATAATATCTAGAGTCCATATAATGATTTAAGGATTTTAAAACTCTTTACAGATGCCATTTAATCTGTTCTTACAAATTTAGGAGGCTAGTACTATCTCCTTTTTATAGATGAGGAAACTGAGTCTGAGAGTTGTTCAGTATTTTGCCCAGAGTCATTCAGTGAAGTATATGTCTGACATTAGATTTGAACCCAGCTCCTCCAAGACCCCAATAACTCATATTTCATGCCCAGCACTCTATGGCTATAAAAGAATTGAATTAAAACAGAACCATCAAGGACAAAAATGCCAAAAATAGAAGTGACTTAGGATGTAGAATGCAAAGGTGGAAATGGATCTAGAACATAGAATACCAGAGGAAAAAAGAAATGTATATATATATATATATATATATATATATATATATATATATATATAAAGAGAGAGAGAGAGAGAGAGAGAGAGAGAGAGAGAGAGAGAGAGAGAGAGAGAGAGAGAGAGAGAGAGAGAGAGAGAGAGCATGGATTATTAGAACATCCTGTCTTATATGATTGCTTGGATGTCTGTGAATGTTGTGTTCTAGAGTGGCAATATATACTATTCAGAGTGAACCAGGAAATTCTCAAAATTAATGTCAACTCCTCATATTTCTATGCTGGTTACCAAAGATCCACTTTAATTGGGAGTTCACCATGGAGGAATCTAAAGCAATGGTATGTTAGGTGGTTTGAGGCATCTTAGATGGCACAGTGGGTAGAGCACTTGGCTTGGGATCAGGACAACTCTGAAGACTTCATGAGTACAAATCTGGCTTCAAACAGTTACTAGCTGGTGACCCTGAACAAGTTACATAACCCTATTTGCCTCAATTTCCTCATCTGTAAAATGATCTGGAGAAGGAAATGCTAAACCACTCTAGGATCTGTGCCAAGAAAACCCCAAAATAGAATCACAAAGAGTCAGACACTACTGAAATGACATAACAACAACAATGACTCTCCAAGATATAACTTCACAATGAAATGTCTCAGGGGCAATATTAACTTCCTAGATTGCTTTGTCCATTAAAAGAAAAAGCTTTTATGTCAGTTTGCATGCCATAAGATTATTTTTTTAGCAGGGCCAGGGAGATACATGAGTTGGTACCATTTAAAGGGAAGTTGCTCCAATTTCCCTCAAACTAGAACAAATAAAATCCCCAAAGATAATGAACATATCTCAGCATGAATCCATTTCCAATTATATCTATAAAACATCTCTCAGCATCATCTATTAAAATGTAGATCTGTGAGGTAAATATCATTGTTCCAGTTTTGTTATTTTTTTACTCTTGAAAAGTAAGAAGTTTATATCCTGTCATTGCTGAACAGGCTGGAGCAGCCTTGTGTCAGAGAAGAATGAATAAATTTATAGAAAATAGAAAATACAAGCCTATTATGTACCAGAATTTTTGCTAGGCACTAAAGATACAAAAGGCTATTTTATGAAGTTAAGGTAGTCCTTGCTCTCAAGGAGCTTACATTCTAAGAGGATGGAGGTTCTTAACCTTAAATATATAATTCTCTAAAGAGATTATTGATAGATTTTAGGGAATCTCTTTCCTCAGTTGGAGGGGGAGATCTTTATTTTCCCCAACTTCTCCCTGAAATTTGGCATTTTTCCAGTTGTCTAAAAATCATTATTATGAGGGGGATTCATAAACTTCACCTGTCTTCCAATGGTTTCCACAACACAGAAAGTTTAAGAATCTCTGAAATAGGAGATAACACATACAGGGAGGATCGTAGATGTAGATCTTAAAAGGTTTCAGAATGCATCTAGTTATTATCTGTTCATTTTAAAAATTAAAAATACTTGCCCTGGATCACCCAGTAAATAAATTTAGTGGTAATGCTAAGTCTTAGATAAAAATCCTATGACTACAAAGCTTGTATTTTTGCCACTGCACTGTGTCGCTTCAAAGAGTGGTGATCAGAGAAGAAAGATTTTTGTATGGGGAGTTTCAATGATGGTTAGTGGAATCATAGGCTAAGTGATAGCCATATACTTTCCAAAATAACAATAAAGTAACAACTATAGCAACTAGCATTTATATAGTATATGCCAGAGACTTGTGTTACAATTTTTATTTCATTTGAAACTCACAATGATGCTAGAAGGTAGATGTTATTATTATTCCCATTTTATAGATAAAGAAACTGAGGCAAGGATTGTGACTTGTCTGGGGCAACTTGCACCAATAGTAATAATAATATTAAGTTGATTACTGATTTGGGAACAAGAGGGAGAAATCAGGAAATGAGGGTAGCATTTAAGGAGAGACATGAATGGTAGAAAATTGAATGTCAAGATCTATCTCCCAAGATATCTCAGGTAAATAGATTTCAGGTATAGTCTAGGTTACAGTTAAATGTAGTCAGCTCCAAAGTTGAATGCATTAACTCACACAGAGAGGGAGGCATGATCTCTGGCCCAGAGGAGGGTCATTTGGAAGGTAGATGGTAAAACATCCCAAGCTGTCATGGTGGCAGTGGGTGAGGAATAAGTAAGACAAATTAGTATTCACTCATTTTCTTTTAAAAGTGGAGATATTTGGGGGGAAATGCATTTCAATGACTTAGTAAACCGATACAGCAATGGAAGGGCTCAAATTATTAAAAAAACATTGATTCTAAGAGAGAAGGTAAGGATTTAAACAGAATAATTATATGAATATCAGTTATTAATATTACTATATCTAACATCTATGATTCTATCGAATATAGACAGTGGCTCTGACCAATTGCTTTGCCTCATTGCCTCCTCTTTTATTTGATTAACTCATAATTTCTACAGAACTCTGTACTTGCTTTAAATCATGATATCTCTTTCTCTCATGTTTCTCCTTGGAATTCAGTGAATTTTTCTCTTTCTGCCCTGTGAAATTCATTGACCTGCCTTGACCTAAAATCCTATTCTCATCTCAATGTATCTCTACTTTCTGTTTCCAAAGTACATTTCCAGGATCATTCTTGGTACATGTTTAATAATTATAACCCTACCTAACCTCCTCCAGCTTGTCACTAAAAAGCCCCTTTAAGTGCCCCCTGGCCCCAGTTAATTAAAATCCTCTCTTCTAATGAAGTATATTGACTCCTATGTCCTAATGTTACATAATGAGATCTAATGGTTGACTCCAACCTGAGGAGGCTACACTTGCTAATAGTCAAGATGGGGACAGACAATTAAAAAAACTGGAGAACTGGAATGAGCAAACTGGGAGAAGGAATGGACTAGATGTTGAAGCAACAGGCTCAAAAGTAAAAATCTTTTATAACAGGTATTAGCAAACTACGTGTAATATTTTATTTAGTTCTAGTTTCTTTCTGTCAGAAAGAAAAATAATAACCTGATTTGTGTTCAGATGAAGATAATCAGCATGACAAGAGAACTGGAGACTATGCTATGTCATAGGAGAATTCATTGGAAGGAATGGTGATTGGTTAGCCTAAAAAATCTAAGATCTGGGATAGAATGAGGGAAGGACTTCACATAAACATCTGTCCTCAAGTTTCTGAAAGGAAGGACATACAGAAGATGATTTAAACTAGTTCTTGATCCTGAAGTGGAGAACCATGATTTTTCCAGAGAATTATGCTTAGACTTGATGTGAAGAAGTAATTTGGGATAATCAGAGCTGTCCAAAAGTCAATTGAGCTGACTTGAGAAGTGGAATATAGTTCTAGCCAAAGGTCTTTGATAGACGTTGAATGATCACTTACTGGAGATATCTTAGAGGAAGTATTAAGTGATGGTATTACGTGATCTTGGATGTCCCTTCCAAAATTTTTGATTCTCTCTGGACAACTGGAATTGAAATTTTAGACTCCAGTCCTTATGAATGAATGTGCAGTCTAAAAGAGCTAAGAGAAATAAAGGGAAAAAATCCCCAACAGAGCATAATGCTCTTGTCATGCATGGAATGTGTTTGCAGATGGTTTCCTTTTACCAACAGACTGTCATGTGGTGGCCATGATCTCTCCTTCTCCTGACATGGAGCAATTTATCAAAAGTCATTGGCTAGTCATTGGAGACTAGAGGCATTCCTGAGGTTGAAATTCCCTTGGCATGCTCTTCCATGATGATTTAGATTCCCTCAGGACCAGGATTAGTGAAAATGGATGATGTTTTGGGGGTGGATTAGGAGGTACAAAATGGAGCATGGAAAGATAAGAAATGATTTTATATAAGAATAACATTATATTTCAGAGTTCTCAGAAAAAAAAAAACAATTTAGGTATGACTTTTGATAAATCTTGCACAGCTTCTTCCATCTTACAACTAGTTTCTTTTCCAGTAAAGATGCAAATTAGAGATTTCAGTTTCAAAGATTGAAATCATAACAGATGCAGAATCAAACATTCAACATGCATTTATTAAGCACTCACTATATATCAGGCACTGCATCTCAACTCAGTTTCCAAACTTATTATACATTACCACTTTTTCCTGATCCAAAACAGACTTCTTTATGTTTTATATGAATTATATTGCACCATCCATATTCCTGACTTTTCCCGAGCTGTCCCCTCATCCATAGCATGGCTGCCCTCCTCACCTCTATCTTTTAGAATTCCAGGTTCCTTCAAAATTCTGCCTAAGTCTAGAATCATTTTCTCATTTTTCTTGATCCTATTTCAGCATTTGAGATAACTGATGCTTCTCCTAGATAGTTTTTCTTCTCTCAGTTTTTTTTTTGGCATTACTGTCTCTTTTGATCCTTTTCTGTTTGTCTGACCCATGGTTCTTAGTTTTGTGGCTGTTTCTTAATCCATGTGATGCCCAGTAAGTGTCAGCAGTCTGGTGGCACAGTAGATAAGATACAATGTTGGCCTGGATTCAAGAAGACTAGAGTTCAAATATAGCCTCAGACACCTCTGAGCTTACCTTGGAAAAGTCGCAACCCCCATTTGCCTCAGTTACTTCATTAATTAAATGGGGATCAAATAGAATTGATATCCAAGAGTTATTGTGAGGGTCATGTGAGGGTCAAATGAGATAATGATCATAAAATTCTCATCATAGCACCTGGTACATAGTGCTATACAAATGTTAACTCTTATTAATAATAATTATTACCAAACTCTGTCCAGAGTTGTTGTCTTGTCTTTTCCTTCAGATCTATTCTGTTTCTTATCCTTAAGTCCAGGCTATGATTACTACCTCAAATATCTTCACTCCAAATCAACCACCATCAATAAGCCACAAAAGTGACTTTTCTGAAGTACATATCTAAAAGTATCTCTCTTTTTCCTCAATCAATAAACTCTGCTCAATCTCTATTACCTCTAGAATCAAGTAGAAATTCTCTAGTATAAAATAGAAGTTCTCTCATTTAAAGCTTTCATAACATGACCTTTTATTTTGTCATTTCTAGCCTTCTTACATTTCCTTCTACTCCATGCCAAGCTACACTAACTTGTTTCCTATTTCTCTCACACAGCTTTCAATCCCCCATCCCCATGTGATTGCCCAGGTTGCCCTCCATAGCTAAAATGTTCTTCCCATTCACTTCTTAGCTTCTTTGATGTTCTCCAACACTCAGCTAAAATTACACCCTAACTCCATTCAAAATCCCTCCATTCCAGTTTCTAGTGCCTTCCCCTCTAAGGAAATAATAATAAAATAATTCCTCCTTCCCCTATAATGCATACATTTAATATTTTCACATTTTTCCATACCCCATTAGAATGTGAGTTCCTTGAAGAAAGGTATTATTTTTGGTTTTCTTTGTCTCCATCTTGGCACATGGTAAGAATATAGGAGATGTTTATTAATTATTAATTTTAAAATAATTAATTTATTAAATTAAATTTATATATATACATATATATATATATTTGTTGTTTTGTCTTTTCCTTCAGATCTATACTATTTCCTCTCCTTTTGTCCAGGCAATGATCACCACCTCAAATCTCTTCACTCTATCTAAATCAACCACCAAAAAACCCATATATGTAATATATTAATAAAAAGAAATTAAAGTAATAAATAATTTATTTAATTTTTAATTAATTACCCCATGATACCTTTGACAATGAAGCTTTTTGTTGTCCCCTAATGTTGAGTGCCCCCAATTATCTGATCTCCCCAAAATATAATTACATTATATTTTTTGTTGTTGTTATTTTAATCCACTAGAATGTAATATTCATGAAGGCAGGCATTGTTTTACATTTTACTTTGATTCTACAATCCTTTATCCAATACCTGCATAGAATTAATATTTTATTAATTATAATATATTATTTTATTAATATAAATTAAGTGCTTTAATTAAACTTTATTATAAATTGATTTGTTTATAAAGTAAGGTGACTTTTTAGGGCACTTACAATCCTCAAACTATGTTCCTATTATGTTACCTTATTATGTCTTGGTACTGACTCTCAAGATCCATCAGCTCCTACAAAATTATGGCATTTTCAAATATAGGTCCAACTAATGACCAATGTATAGACGCAATTAATTGTAAACATCATTATTATCATCAACTAGAGGTTTGGTCTCAAGATGGTTTATTTCATTATTATTATTATTATTATTATTATTATTATTATTATTTTACCACAGCAGTTCAGAAAACTACCAAATCCTGAAGTTTTCAAGGGTATCATTATGCTGAAAGAATCTTTTTCGATACTATAAACCTCTCTTAAGAAGTCTAGAATGTTGCCTTAAAGACATGACACTTAATTCACTCAATAAGCATTTATATATTGTCTATTATGTCCACATCATTTATCCACTTTTCTAAGATATTGCAAGATAAAAGGAAGGATTCTATTCAATATTTTATTTTTAAATGGGGCAAAGAATTTTAAAATGGGAAAGTCTTTAAAATTTCAGTTTAGTGCAACTCAATGAACATTCATTAAACTTCTATCATATGTAAGCCAATGTACTAGCTATGAGAAATAAAAAATAAATACCCCCCTAAAAATATTTTCCCTAAAGGAGATTGTATCCATCACACTTGCAAATCAAAACTAGAAGCCAAGGATAGGAAGGAGCCTTGGAATACAGAATAGAGAATATGAAAATTGAAATGCGCATTGATAATCTTGTAAAAGCAGTGAAGAAACTGAGGCTCAGTGAAAAGAAATAACCTGTTCAAAGTCAATTGTCCATGTGTGTGTTTGGGGCAAGGTTCAGGGTCAGAGGATGTTGGATAGAGGGAGCTATACTCTGTTGTTGTTGTTTAATTATTTTCAGTTGTGTCTGACTCTTCATGATCCCATTTGGGGTTTTCTTGGCAAAGACACTGAAATATTTTGTCATTTCCTTCTTCTCTTCCTTTGATAGATGAAAAAACTGAGACAAACAATGAAGTGACTTGCCCAGGGCCACAGAGCTAGTGTCTGACACCAGATTTAAAATCAGGTCTTCCTGACTCCAATCCTGTTACTCCATCAATTGTATCACCTAGGAACTCTCCTAGGTACAAAGTAGGTATGAAACAAATAGTTACTAAACTAGAGATATGTACATAACCAGTAAAATATAATTAGGAGTATAATTGAAGTTAGAATGCAACCTAATTGACTGCAACTTTGTTCAGTCATAATTGTCTATTCTTTGACAAGAGATAGACTGGAGCTTTGTACCTGATACTATCTCGAGAGAGGGGTTTATTAAGGAAATCATTTGTATAAGCAATATTTTGCAGGGGGAATGTTTAACCTACTTAAGAGATCAAATAGGTTTTGGAGCCCTAAAGGAGCATCTATTTATACACAAACAATGAACGAGGTGATTATAAATAAGTCATCTCTTTATTAAAACAGTCCCAGCAGGACCTCTACTCAGCAAAATGTTCTTGGCAATCAGTTGGAGTAAATGTAGGTACTAGAAATGAATAAAACAGCATTTTAAAAAAATGTCCATAATCCAAGATCAGTGAGGCATGATTGTATATACACGCCAAGAAAATGTTGACAAATTGCTGATTGTCCTTCTGTGCTTTTAGGGGAAGGGACAAGGTACATTAGAAAGAGCACTGGACCTAGGCATCTGGATTTGAGTTCAGGCTCGCCTATTTAAGAAGGTGGAATGTATTAGAAAGATGAGGCTTTTATATGCAAGAGATAGAGATGAGAGCCCTGGTATCACTATTTCGTGTAACTGTCAATATATGTAGATATATCAATACATCATAAAGAGTCATCATTAAAATGGGCATAGAAATGTTTATGTTGCTTCACTCTCAACTGTAATAAAATCATGCCATATTAGTTCTAGTAAATTATACTGGAAAAGTTCAATCACTTCAAAGTCCAATGTCCATTTGATTAATCAATCAATAAACATTTATTAACCATCCACAATGTGCCAGGAAGAGTGATAAGCAAGTGAGGATACAAGAGGAGGCAAGACAGTCCCTGACCTCAAGAAGCATCCAGTCTAATAGGGTAGATAACATAACCCTAAGTCTATAATCAGGAAAAATTGAAAATAATTAACAGAGGGAAGGCACTAAAATGAAAGAGGATTGGGAAAGACTTTCTATGTAGGACAGGATTTTTAACTGGAGGTTGAAGGAAGTCATGGAAATAGTGAGCAGAATCTAGACAAAGGGAACAGCAAGAATCAATACCCAGAGACAAAAGACAAGAGTCTTGTTTGTGGAACAGCTGGGAAGCCAATGCCATTGGATCAAGATCACAAGTGGGGAGTAAGATGTAGGAAAACTGGAAAGCTAGAAGGAGGCTGGCTTATGACAGACTTCACATGACAGACATTAAAATTTACATTTTTCTTTAGCTTGCTAGAATTTTGAAGGAGTCAATTAGGGATGCTACAAGTGTGTGATTTCTTTTAAAAAATAACACTTATCTTACATCTTAGAACCAATATCATGTATCAGTTGCAACACAGAAGAGAAGGATGGGCTATGCAATTGGAGTTAAGTGCCTTGCACAAGGTCACTCATCTAGGAAGTGTCTGAAGCCAGATTTGAATCTAGGAATTCCCGTCTCTACCCATGGCTCTCAACTCACTGAGTCACCTAGTGAACCCCAAGTATGACTTCTATTTCCACAGAGAGCAGACGCTCACTAATTATGATCAGAAGAAGAGAGATGTGTGCAAGAATCAGCTCAGACCACCTTACAAGAGCTGGTTCTTAAATTTTTATCATAACTATTTACCACCTGATAATCAGTAAATGGTACAAATCATCACTTGATTTATTTTTGGTTGATTTCTAGATATAAGAAAGTAGTGGGACATATTCCTGATGTAGATTAAACCTGAAAGTATGTTGTAATTTTTTAATTTTGTAAATTTTAATTTTGGAGAGTTATTTGTTAAATATCTGTCAACACATTTTGGCCATAGACTTATAAATCAAAATAAGATATATGTGAAGGATAACCAAAGCAATAATAAGATAAAAGCTACAGAGTGATCTTTCCATCACTTGGGAAATGGCCAAGCAAATCATGGTAAGTCAATGTGATGGACGGTTACTGCATTGTGAGAAATGCTGACTAAATAATTCAAGGAAGCATTAGAAAATTAATATGAACTGATGCAGAAAGGAAAACAAGGAAAATAACAAAATGACTAGGACAATATAAATGGAGGTAATGACAAAATCAAAATCAAATAGCATGTATTTATAATGATAAAACTGGATCTGAAAGATGACATAAAAACATACCTCTTCTTGTTTGATCGAGTGAGGATCTATAGAAATAGAACACTGAATGCACTGTCAAATTGACTTATTAATAGTTTTGCTAAACTTGGTTTTTTTTTCATTTTTTAGTAACTTCTGGCAAAGGATTGATTGACCTCAAGACCCAGCTTGGAAAGAGAAGAAACTACCTCAAAAGTCAATCTCAGATGGGATGACAAGGGGTTTTTCCCATGCAGAATACAATGGAAGAATGGAAGAAGTCATAGGAGAGGAAAAAAAGGGGGAAAGGAAAGAGGTGGCAGTGACCTCTGACAGCAGAGCATTTGGGGTAGTCTGGGAGTGGGAGATCTGCAGTTGTCTTCAAGATTACAAAATAAGATTTCTAGACGGATTAGTGGAGAGTGTGTAACTGTGTCCGTGTGTGTGTCTGTGTCTGTGTCTGTGTGTGTGTCTAACAACAGCCTTTTGCTTCAGTCACAGGAGAGCTGAAAGAGGGAAAAAATATTGAGAAGTACCACTATTAAGCGTGCCATATTTCTACTTCTATTAAAACAAAGTATACATTTTCCAGCTTTAATTTTATTTTTCAAAATATTTTCAATTGATATTTTTAAAATATTGCCTTCTGTTCCTTTGGTTGGGGCATGAGTTCACAATGGAAACCATAAGGCAAACTGTGACTTTTCCTGATACAGTGCCCAGAGCTCAACTCCAGCTCATCTTCACTTTTTGTTTTAAACCCTTTATCTTCTGTGTTAGAATTTTAGAATGAAAGGCAGAAAAGTGGTAAAGGCTAGCACCTGGGGTTAAGTGACTGGTCCAGGTTCACACAGCTACGTGTATTATTACTTTGGCTCTAATTAGAGGAAAGACAGCTAAGTGGTATAGTGGATAGACTGTCAGATCTAAAGTCAGGAATACTCCTCTTCATGAGTTTAAATCTGTTCTCAGAAATTTATTTATTGTATAACCCTGAGCAAGCCAGTTAACCTTGTTTCCCCCAGTTTTCTCAACTGTAAGATGATTTAAAGAGGGAAATGGCAAACCTCTATAATAAAGGAATCATGAAGAGACAGACACAACTCACCACCAACAATAACTAGAGGCATAAGAATAGAACATCTCAAAAGAAGCAGCTAAGTGATGGAGTGTATCCACTGCAGAGCGCTGAGTCTACAGACAGGAAGACCTGATTTGTATCTGGCCTCAGACACTTACTAACTGGATAATCCTGTGCAAGTCACTCACCTCAGTTTCTTCAACTATAAAATGGGGATAATAATAGCACTTATCTCATAGAGTTGTTGTGAAGATTAAATGATCTAATATATAAACATTTATTACAGTATTTAGAACCTAGTAGGTGCTTAATAAATGTTTATTTCCTTTTTATAGCTATATTTCCAAGTGCAGAATTACTATGAACATGGGCCAATTTTTTTTATTAGAAATCTACCCCATAAATAAGAACCTAAGAGTAACTAGATGCTCTATAAGAAGGAATTCTCTGGGTAAGAGAGGTGTATATTGGGAACTAAAGGACATATTTAAAACAACCAAAAAATGATTATGGTTTAAAACATTTAAAAAGATAGGGCTTTGAGGGGGAAGATTGTCAGACATCCAGTGAGCTTTGTGACACTGCTTCAAGATAAATTCCAAAGGTCCCTGAGAGATCATGCAGTCCAATTTCCTTATTTTATATAAAAAAATTAAACTGAAGCCCAGATCATGACTTGCCTAAAGTCATACAGCTAGTGCAGTGTCAAGATTTGAATTCAAGCCTGTGACTGACAATCCACCATCCATGAATGAAAGTGAGATTGTTTTATGCTGTATAGAATTCTCTTAACTTACAATATTTGCTCTAACTCTTGGTTTTTCTGTTCCTCTCTCAGATCCTTGAATTCAGTGCTCCTGAGAAATTGTTTCTATATCTGACCATTTAGATTTAGACTTGGGATCTCCATTTCTTTCCTCAGGACAAGGTTTTCCTTCAGACACGGAGACCTACAGACCTTCAGTGGGGCATTTTATATTATCCTATCTATCTAACTATAATAAAAGAGAAGCTAAAATAGTGTCTTGAATAATTGTAGAACCCATCCATACAAGTATATTTATAATAACTTTTCTGGGGGGGTTATGGCAGTGCTAATAACTGAGGGGGGAAGAGAAACCCATCAACTGGGTCATAGTTTAACAAATTGCGGCATATAAATGTAATGGAAAATATCATGTCATACAAAATGACAGACGTAGATTCACAGAAATCTGGGAAGACCTCTTTGAATTGAGGCAGAGTAAAATGAACAGCAACAGGAGAATTTATACAATATCTACAATAATAGTAAGAAAAATATAAAAAATTCAGAATCCTTATTAACACAACTTGACATATCATGACTATAAAGGATTGACAACAAAACGTGCTTCTCATCTCTTGCTAAATATTTGATGGAATAGACTAGACTTATAGAAGGGACGTATGTGCTCATTTAGCTTGGCTTTATTTGTTATGACTAATGAGTCTACTGAGGGAGGAATTGATGAGGGAAAATAAACAAGCACTTATTAAGCACTTACTAAGGAAAAATAAAAATAAAATAAAAACAAAAACAATCTGTTTCTGCTCTCAAAGTTCTAAGAGTCTGTGTAATCATAGGGATATAAAAACTAAAGGAGCATCAACAACAATTTGACATTGGGGGAAGGAGAAGAAAAAAAGGGACAATTATTTTTTCAATTATATCTCTAATGCACTTCAGCCTCTGATATTCCATACTATTATTCCATCACTGTCGCAATGGCCTTTTCTCAATGGTGAAGCCTCCACCAAGGCAGCTTCTTCCTCCAATTGGTATTATTATAACCTCGATTTGAAGAACTACTCATGTTAGTCATACTTTTCTCTGATCCTGCTCAACTATTGATTCTCTGAACTTCTTTTCTACTTTCCTCTTCTAGGGTAGTCCTCCACACCAATTTTTCAGCTCATATTGATATATAAGCCTAAATGTAGATGTAAGCTCCTTGAGGGAGCTTATATTTGTATACCTACTGCATCATACTGTATAATTAGAATGTTACACACCAAGATCCCATTTCCTAGAATCCCACTTTCTTCCTCACATTACATCCTTATGTTTTGGAGATAAAGTTTCAATGTGGTTGGGTAAACTCTTTACTCAGGCTTTTTCTTTTGTCTTTTT